>NW_028319124.1:3093928-3249821 GCF_062004578.1 Staurois parvus | reverse complement strand
ACAGGGGTGGGCAGAGGGGCTGCTGTACCTTACCCGGCTCCGGTCCCACGACGATCCGGTCCAGGAAGCGCGGCTGCTCCTTCTTTCAGTTCGGCTGCTCGATGGTCGCTCGGCTCCGCCTCCTCACCGGTGATTGGGCGCCAGCACTGGAAAGGCACACAGGCGACCAATCACCGGCGAGGAGGCGGAGCCGAGCGGCCCCGTGAAAATCGAGCGGCCGAACTAAAAGAAGGAGCAGCCACTCCTCTTCCCCACTGACACTAACGATGGGGCACTATTCCTTCTCCACACTGACACCAACGATGAGGCACTGTTCCTCCCCCACTGACACCAATGATGGGGCACTATTCCTCCTCCACACTGACACCAACGATGAGGCACTGTTCCTCCCCCACTGACACCAATGATGGGGCACTATTCCTCCTCCACACTGACACCAACGATGAGGCACTGTTCCTCCCCCACTGACACCAACGATGGGGCACTATTCCTCCTCCCCACTGACACCAATGGTGGGGCACCATTCTCCCCACTGACACCAATGATGGGGCACTATTCCTCCCACTGACACCAATGATGGGGCACTATTCCTCCCACTGACACCAATGATGGGGCACTAATCCTCCCACTGACACCAATGATGGGGCACTATTCCTCCCACTGACACTAATGATGGGACACTATTCCTCCCACTGACACTAATGATGGGACACTATTCCTCCCACTGACACCAATGATGGGGCACTATTCTCCCCACTGACACCAATGATGGGGTGCTATTCCTCCCACTGACACCAATGATGGAGCACTATTCCTCCCACTGACACTAATGATGGGACACTATTCCTCCCACTGACACCAATGATGGGGCACAATTCTTCCCACTGACACCAATGATGGGGCACTATTCCTCCCACTGACTAATGATGGGGCACTATTCCTCCCACTGACACTAATGATGGGACACTATTCCTCCCACTGACACCAATGATGGGGCACAATTCTTCCCACTGACACCAATGATGGGGCACTATTCCTCCCACTGACACTAATGATGGGACACTATTCCTCCCACTGACACTAATGATGGGACACTATTCCTCCCACTGACACCAATGATGGGGCACTATTCTCCCCACTGACACCAATGATGGGGTGCTATTCCTCCCACTGACACCAATGATGGAGCACTATTCCTCCCACTGACACTAATGATGGGACACTATTCCTCCCACTGACACCAATGATGGGGCACAATTCTTCCCACTGACACCAATGATGGGGCACTATTCCTCCCACTGACTAATGATGGGGCACTATTCCTCCCACTGACACTAATGATGGGACACTATTCCTCACACACTGACACTAATGATGGGGCACCATCATTGGTGTCAGTGGGAGGAATAGTGTCCCATCATTGGTATCAGTGGGAGGAATAGTGCCCCATCATTGGTGTCAGTGGATGAAATAGTGCCCCATCATTGGTGTCAGTGGGAGGAGTAGTGCCTCATCATTGGTGTCAGTGGGAGGAATAGTGTCCCATCATTGGAATACCATACTGAAATAGCATACCACATTGAAATCAAATCTGATGTTTTTTTATTTGGTGTGCGTTGGAAGAGGGGTAGTCTTATACGGCGAGTATAGCTCAAAACCCTATATTTTAACAGGAAAAGTAGGGGGTCGTCTTATACGCCGGCAAATACGGTACATTATTGGTTGTAACATGACAAAATGTGGAAAATTCAAAAGGGTATGAATACTTTTTCAAGGCAGAATTTGTTTCTTACCTGTAAAAAATCCACGCTCTGTTTTGGCAGGAAGATGTAGAGATGCCTAATGACCTCCAAATGCTGTTTGGAAATAAAGTGTTTCTGAACTTCAGTCTCATCTTGGGTTTCATACTTGCACAGCCTACATGTAAAAGTTGTGCTTGAAGTATCACTCACTGACTTCCCATCTGTTGGCTCCATCTTTCCTGGAGCGCTAGGAAAACAATAAAATGCCATTTATAGTACAACTGAACAGATCATAAGACACGCAGTCATTCTAGTTATTTTGTTCAAAAGCTAGTAAAAAGGAGTAAAAATAAAGGAAACAAATTAAAAGAGAACTAAACTCCGACACAAAAGAACAGTTTTGTAGAGCACTGTAAAAACAGAATTGCTTTTTTTTTCTATAAAAAAAAAAAAAAAATTTATATATACACACATTAAATTGCCAAAAGTATTGGAATACTCGCCCAAATTATTGGATTCAGATGTTCCAATCACCTCCATGGCCACAGGTGTATATAATCAAGCACCTAGGCATGCAGACTGCTTCTACAAACATTTGTGAAAGAATGGGTCGCTCTCAGGAGCTCAGTGAATACAAGCGTGGTAGCGTGATAGGTTGCCACCTGGGCAGTAAGTCCATCCGTGACATTTCCTGGCTACTAAATATTCCACGGTCAACTGTTAGTGGAAGCAACCGGGAACAGCAGCAACTCAGCCATGAAGTGGTAGGCCACGTAAAATGACAGAGTGGGGTTAGCACATGCTGAAGCACACAGTGTGCAAAAGTCACCAACTGTCTGCAGAGTCAATAGCTAAAGACCTCCAAACTTTGTTTGGCCTTCAGATTAGCAACAGTGCATAGAGAGCTTCATGAAATGGGTTTCCATGGCTGAGCAGCTACAACTAAGCCTTACATCGCCAAGTGCAATGCAAAGCGTTGGATGCAGTGGTGTAAAGCATGCCACCACTGGACTCTACAGCAGTGGAGACGTGTTCTCTGGAGTGAGGAATCACGCTTCTCTGTCAGTTACCAGGAAAATGGTTCTTGCCTGACTGCATTGTGCCAAGTGTAAAGTTTGGTGGAGGGGGGATTATGGTGTTGGGTTGTTTTTCAGGGGTTGGGCTTGGCCCCTTAGTTCCAGTGAAGGGAACTCTTAAGGCGTCAGCATACCAAAACATTTTGGACAAATTCTAGCTCCCAACTTTGGGGATAGCCCCTTCCTGTTCCAACATGACTGCACACCAGTGCGCAAAGCAAGGCCCATAAAAACATGGATGAGCGAGTTTGGGGTGGAGGAACTTAACTGGCCTGCACAGAACCTGACCTCAACCCGATAGAATACCTTTGGGATGAATTAGAGCACAGACTGTGAGCCAGGCCTTCTCGTCCGACATCAGTGCCTGACTTCACAAATGCACTTCTGGAAGAATGGTCAAACCTTCCCATAGACACCCTCCTAAACCTTGTGGACGGCCTTCCCAGAAGAGAAATGATCGGTCTTAAAATCGAATGGTAGGTGTATTGTAACATTGAGACAGAATAGCACCAAAAAATTCAAAAGAAATGCATGTCTAACAAATTATGCACTGATCTGCATGTTCATGAGGGAAATAAGTATTTGATCCCCTATCATTCAGCTGGATTTCTGGCTACCAGGTATTTCATACAGGTAACAAGCTGAGATTAGAAGCAGTCTCTTAAAGGGAGTGCTGCTAATCTCATTTTGCTACAAGTATAAAAGACACCTGTCCACAGGAGCAATCAGATTCCAAACTCTCCACCATGGTAAAGACCAAAGAGCTGTCCATTGATGTCAGGGAGAAGATTGTAGACCAACACAAGGCTGGACTGGGCTACCAAACTATCGCCAAGCAGCTTGGTGAGAAGGTGACAACAGTAGGTGCAATCGTTCGCAAATGGAAGAAACACAAAAAAACTGTCAGTCTCTCTATGTCTGGTGCACCATGCAAGATCTCACCTCGTGGAGTGTCAATGATCATGAGAACAGTGAAGAATCATCCCAGAACTACATGAGAGGATCTTGTCAATGATCTCCAGGCAGCTGGGACCACAGTCACTAAGAAAACAATTGGTAACACACTACGCCGATAAGGATTGAAATCCTGCAGTGCCCGCAAGGTCCCTCTGCTCAAGAAAGCACATGTCCAGGCCCGTCTGAAGTTTGCCACTGAACATCTGAATGATACAGAGGAGGACTGGTTGAAAGTGTTGTGGCCAGATGAGACCAAAATCGAGCTCTTTGGCATCAACTCAACTCGCCGTGTTTGGAGGAGGAGGAATGCTTCCTATGACCCCAAGAACACCATCCCAACTGTCAAACATGGTGGTGGAAACATTCTGCTTTGGGGGTGTTTTTCTGCTAAGGGGACAGGACAACTGCACCTCATCAAAGGGATGATGGAGGGGGCAAGGTATCGTCAAATCTTGGGTGAGAACCTTCTTCCCTCAGCCAGGGCATTGAAAATGGGTCATGGATGGGCGTTCCAGCATGACAATGACTCAAAACACACGGCCAAGGCAACAAAGGAGTGACTCAAGAAAAAGCACATTAAGGTCCTAGAGTGGCCAAGCCAGTCTCCAGACCTTAATCTGACTGAAAATCTGTGGAGGGAGCTGTAAGTTCGAGTTGTCAAATGTCAGCTACCAAACCTTATTGACTTGAAGAGGATCTGCCAAGAGGAGTGGGCCAAAATCCCTCCTGAGATGTGTGCAAACCTGGTGGCCAACTACAAGAAAAATCTGACCTCTGATTGCCAACAAGGCATTTGCCACCAAGTACTAAGTCATGTTTTGTGAAGGGGATTAAATACTTATTTCCCTCATGAACATGCAAATCAGTGCATAATTTGTTAGACATGCATTTCTTGTGAATTTTATGGTGCTATTCTGTCTCTCAGCGTTACAATACACCTATCATTAGATTCTTAGACTGATCATTTCTTTGTGAGTGGGCAAACATTCAAAATCAGCAGGGGATCAAATACTTATTTCCTTCACTGTGCATGTACAGTTGTGTTCAAAATAATAGCAGTGTGTTGAAAAAAGTGAATAAAGCTCAAAATCCTTCTAATAGCTTTTATTTCCATACACACAAATGCATTGGGAACACGACACATTCTATTCCGAATCAAAACATGAAAAAAAATATCAAATTTGTGTTGTTCCTCTACAACAATTGAAGAAAAGTGAATATTAAGACTGTTCAAAAAATTAGCAGTGTTTGTATTCTTATTTACAAACTCAAACATTCACTATTTAAACTGAAAAATGTTCGAAGATTTTGCTTTCCTTTGAATCACTTAATATTGAGTTGTGTAAGCACTGTTTCTGAGAACTGCTGTACATCTGTGTTGCATGGAGTCACCCAACTTCTGGCCCCTGTGAACAGGTATTCCAGCCCAGGATGATTGGACTACATTCCACAGTTCTTCTCTATTTCTCGGTTTTGCCTCACAAACTGCATTTTTGATGTCATCCCACAAGTATTCTATTGGATTAAGATCCGGGGATTGGGCTGGCCACTCCATAACGTCAATCTTGTTGGTCTGGAACCCAGATGTTGCACGTTTACTGGTGTGTTTGGGGTCGTTGTCTTGTTGGAACACCCATTTCAAGGGCATGTCCTCTTCAGCATAAGGCAGCATGACCTCTTCAAGTATTCTGATGTATTCAAACTGATCCATGATCCCTGGTATGCGATAAATAGGCCCAACACCGTAGTATGAGAAACATCCCCATATCATGATGCTTGGGCAACCATGCTTCACTGTCTTCACAGTGTACTGTGGCTTGAATTCAGTGTTTGGGGGTCGTCTGACAAACTGTCGCCGGCCACTAGACCCAAAAAGAACAATCTTACTTTCATCAGTCCACAAAATGTTGCGCCATTTCTCTTTAGGCCAGTCAATGTGCTCTTTGGGAAATTGTAACCTCTTCAGCACGTCTTTTTTTCAACAGTGGGACTTTGCGGGGGCTTCTTGCAGATAGCTTGGCTTCACATAGGCGTCTTCTAATTGTAACAGTACTCACAGGGAACTTTACACCATCTTTGATCTTCCTGGAGCTGATTGTTGGCTGAGTCTGCGCCATTTTGGCTATTCTTCTATCTATTCGAATGGTAGTTTTTTGCTTTCTTCCACGTCTTTCAGGTTTTGGTTGCCATTTTAAAGCATTGGCGATCATTTTAGCTGAGCAGCCTATCATTTTCTGCACTTCTTTATATGTTTGCTCCTCTCCAATCAACTTCTTAATCAAGGTACGCTGTTCTTCTGAACAATGTCTGGAACAACCCATTTTCCTCAGAATTTCAGAGAGAAATGCACTGTAACCAGCATGTACAACATTTGCTGCCTTCCTTCCTTCAATAAGGGCAATAATTGCCACCTGTTTTTCAAAGAATGAATGACCTCACTAATAGAACTCCACACTGCTATTATTTTGAACATGCCCCTTTCAATTAGTGATTCAATTACACAGAATCAGCAGCATGCATGTCATGACTGTTGGGTCTGTTGGATTTCTATTACTCTACTACACCTGCTAGTAAATTATTTGCCATGTAGAAATATCAATTCTACCAAAAACAGTGATTGATCAGGTTAGTGATGTCTGACTGCTATTATTTTGAACACAACTGTATATATATATATATATATATATATATATACACACATAAAAAAAAATAGAAAAACCAATATGGTTTGCAGGTGTGAAAATGAAGGCATGTTTAGCGTCAAAACCGGAAGTGATGTAACATGACTAGCAGTGCACACAGTGAATGAAGACAGTGAGGCTTCCCACCTGTTAGCTAGGTGTCTCATCACACAGTGGAAGCAAAAGAATGTTACATCGCTTCTGCTTTCAATGTGAAACATGCCGGCACTTTCACAGTATTTTTTAATACAAATATAAACAGTTAGGTCCACATATATTTGGACACAGGCACAATTTTAGTTTTTTTCATGTAGTTGCCAAAACATATTCAAGCCATAGTTATATAATGTATATGGGTTGAAAGTGCACACTTTAATTTGAGGGTATGTACATCCAAATCGGAGGAAGAGTTTAGGAATTACAGCTCTTAAGAGTAGCCATCCCCCCTTTTTCAAGGGATCAAAAGTAATTGGACAATTGAATAGGATCATAAATAAAATGTTCATTTTTAATATTTTGTTGAGAATCCTTTACTGGCAATGACTGCCTGAAGTCTGGAACTCATGGACATTACCAAAGACTGGGTTTCCTCCTTTCTGCTTTGCCAGGCTCTAACTGCAGCTGTCTTCAGTTCTTTGTTTGTGGATCTTTCTGCCTTTAGTTTTGCCTTCAGCAAGTGAAATGCACGCTCAATTGGGTTGAGATCAGGTGATTGACTCAGCCATTGCAGAATATTCCACTTCTTTTTCTTCAAAAGCTCCTGGGTTGCTTTTGCAGTGTGTTTTGGATCATTGTCCATTTGTACGGTGAAGTGCCGTCCAATCAACTTTGCTGCATTTGGCTGAATCTGGGCTGACAGTATATCTCTAAACACTGCAGAATGCATCCAGCTGCTTGTGTCTTATCAATAAACACCAATGACCCAGTGCCACTGGAAGCCATGCATGCCCATGCTATCACACTGCCTCCACCACGTTTAACAGATAGCGTTGTGTGCTTTGGATCATGAGCTGTTCCAAGCCTTCTCCACACTTTTTTCTTCCCGTCATTCTGGTACAGTATTAATCTTAGTTTCATCCATGTTCCAGAACTGGTCTGGCTTTTTCAGATGCTTTTTGGCAAAGTCTAATCTGGATTTTCTATTCTTCATGTTTGTGAATGGTTTGCACCTTGAGGTGAACCCTCTGTATTTGCTCTCATGAAGTCTTCTCTTGATTGTGAATGGGTTTTTCTTTACCACAGAGAGGATCATGCGATCATCCACCACTGTTGTCTTCTGTGGACGTCCATGCCTTTTTATGTTGCTGAGCTCACCAGTGCATTCTTCTTTCCCCAGAATGTACCAGACTGTTGATTTGGCCACTCATAATGTTGCTGCTATCTCTCTGATGGATTTGTTTAGTTTTTAAAGCCTTACAATGGCCTGCTTCACTTGCATGGACAGCTCGTTTTAACACATGATGTCAGTTCACAGCAATAGACTTCAAATGCAAATACCACACTTAGAAACAACTTCAGACCTTTTACCTGCTTAAATGATGAAGAAATAATGAAGGAGTAGCCCACACCTGGCCATGAAACAGCTTTTGATTCAATTGTCCAATTACTTTTGGTCCCGTGAAAAAGGGGGGATGGCTTATCTTAAGAGCTGCAATTCCTAAACCCTTCCTCCAATTTGGATGTACATACCCTCAAATGAAACCTGAGGGTGTGCACTTTCAGCCCATATCCATTAACATACATACACTTTTCCCACACGGTGCTGATTATCCCCATGACCTGTGCATATGCACTAAGATCTTTGTATGAACTTCTAGGGGACAGGTGCATGTTCAGCAGCAGCTGTACATGAATATACCAGTGCATGATGTTTTGGCATGTATGCTTGTAGTCCAACATAGGAATGCATAGAAAAGAGTGTCTGTTGTGTTGACAGACCTAGTTGATGTGATTTAATTGGGAAAAAAAAAAAAAAAGTGATCACATTTTTGACATTACAGGAACACTTGCAACACAGTTCTAAGTTAAGATAAGCTTTAAAGAGCTTGTAAATTATTCTATCCTCATTTCCCTTGCAGAATAACTGAGAAACTGAGTGCCTTGTAAACAGACTGGTTGCTGTTTATTAGCAGATGGGACTTTACTTATCTTTTAGTTACCGGCTGCCAGCTTTCTAGTAGAAATGATTCAGGCCCGATCACTTCTACATGTACTATGAGATGCCTACCACCCTCCCCTCCCCATATGTCTGTGGCTTACCAGTCCCCCCTGGATGCCTGAGACCTCCATGGTGGCTGTCAGGATAGAGAGCAGTGGGAGATCAGAAAACATCCATTTGTTACCTTCCCTGGGTAGTATCAACGCAGAAGCACTCAGGTTTAAACACCTCTGAGTTTAGAGCTGTCAATCTCCGGTTGCTCTTGCCGGAGAAGAAGCTGATTGAGCAGTCTGTGAACCCTAAAATATTTAATTTTAAAAGCCACCTACAAGAGTGCAAACGTGCATCAGGTGCACATGTGCATCCTAAACTGAAAATTAGGAATGCTCCTCATATATTATGTATCACCGCACACACCAGAGTGAGATCAATAATTTAAGGGCCATCGATCACGGTTGACTCTAAGTTGATAAGATATAAATGCTTTTATGGCATCACCTATGGACAAATCTGGGTAAAGTAGTTATTTATCAATTCACGGGCACAAGCAGTTTTCAGGCTCAACATATTTGGTATCTATCTACTCTGTGCAACCTCATCTTTTGTATTTTACAAAAAAAAAATGGGTATTTTTTTTTGTATGTGCACTAAAATAATCTTGAATGTATTTTTTAATGAAAATACAGAGCGGAAAAACAATACCACACATATCATGTGACATGAAAATTGCTACTACCACCATTTTATTTTACAGGGTCTCTACTATCAGAAATGCTTTGGAGGTTTCAAGTGATCTTCAGGGTTAAAATGTGCATTTTAACGTGTGTGCAAAAGAATTAAAACTAGATCCAGATCAAGATCCAGCAGTAAAAAGGGTCAAAAAAGGGAAAAATATCTGTTGATTCTGCTAGAAGTGCTGACAGCCTGCCCGGTTCTCCTCTGTTAGACTACACAACAAATTACCCTGTCATCATCTTCATAAGATAATAGGCAGATGTTAAGACAGTATTAAGACAACAAAGATGGATAAATTAAAAAAAAATATATACTCTTACACTTTTGTGTTAGCCCCTTCATTCTTAGGCATTTTTGACTTGTCACCTAGTAATTGAAAATTACATAGTCAATATAGGAGGTTCAAATAAATAAATAAAACAATGTGATATATCAATTAATTTTTCATTTTGTAATTACCTTTAGCTTCCTGTATAGACTTCAATTTTGTGTCTTCCCCTTGTTTTGCATTTCCGTTATGTTGCTTTGCCTGCTTAAAAAAAAACAAAACATATAAAGCACAAATACATTGTTTTCTTCACCATCTCAACAGCACTGTATAATAAAAACAGAGGTGGACTCAGTATTTGAGAACATCATTTATAAACAACACAGAAAAGACAGGCTTGGGTGGCCAGTGTGCCCTTTGAAAGCCTGCGATCACGCTGTCATTAGCCTCTTCCCACCAGTGTAATGTATATATGCAGCTGTGGGACAGGCCTTATAAATATGCATCTGTGGGGGTCTGAGGTTATGCGCTGAGAGGGCGCCCACAGCTTGTGACCAAGTTGTCACCAACAGTTGCAGGTCACTATTTGAGATTGGAAACCAGCGGAACGGGTTTATCATGTGACATTGTCACTGCTAATCACAGTGATCACGTGATCAGAAATCCTACTTCATCATTACACCCATGTAAATGGTCACTAGGAGGCGGCAGTATCAAGGGATTTACAGCTCAAATCACAGGCAAAATGCACAGAGCAATTCAGAGTGGATCTGTGCCTTGTGATAGCTGCGATGGACAATCCCAGCAATCACAAATATAAATGCTACCGTGTTTACAATAATGAGTGTTCTCTTCCTCCTCTCTTGGTGCTTCCCATAAGTATGCAAAATTTATAAAGAAACATTTCATAATGAATGTATGGGCACTGAGATTGTACAGAAGTTTATCCACCAATCAACTTCTGTACAACCACCCAGTTGGATTTTCCCTGCTGCAGGTTAGAGGCTGCAAGGCTAATCAGTGTTTTCTGACAGCAGGTAAGTCTCCCTGCTGTCAGAATACAATAGCTCAGCGGGGAGGATTCCCCATCCACATTAAGCATGTGTATAAGGCAATCAAGTCAGTTTTTTTCTGACTCCTCTATGGGCTGCTTAAGTCCAGAGATATAGACAGCTGACTTTATTTGAATACCATGACTTGTCCTGTACAAACGTAGTTCTACTACCTCCCGCATCCTCATCTTGCTCGGTGGCAGTCCATCACATTAAAAGAGGGAAATGACAGCTTGAAATCAGAAGAGGTTAGGGCAAAACTTGTGAGCCAAGTAAATATGTAGCTGACAATATCTTTGCATCTAGTCACTATTTTGACATGCAGTTTTTACAGAAGGTCTGATTATGCATTTTGTCATATTATACATATTTTGTTTCAGTTTTCCAGGTTTGAGCCAGGTTTAGTAGCTTGAAAAAAAACAAAACATATATACAAACGTCTTGCTTTTACAAAGACAGTAAGTAATATACTTACATCTTTAACCTGTGCTGCTGATGGTTGGCTCCCTTGCACGGTTTGTTTTTGCTGTGTCTGTGTAAATTCTATAAGAAATATCTCTATTAATCTACTGATCAGACATACGAATTAAACATGAAAACCACAACAACAATTTAACCACTTCCCGTCTGGCCCATGTACATAAACGGCCAGACGGGAGCAGTGCAGGAGCGGGTGGACGTTTATAAACGTCCTCCCGCTTCCCTGGGAGCGTACCGCACAATAATCCGGTGCCTGCTGTGTCCGGAGGAACACTGATCGCTGTACGGGACCTCTGTGCGAGGTCCCGATCATGTGATCACCGATTGGCCAATCAGTGATCACATGTATAGTAGTAAACACGATGAATGATCACAGAGGTCACATGGTACAAGGGTAGTTACAACAACCATGTAACAAGCTGTGACCAATCACAGCTCTCACAGTATTTCTCATTGGCTGCAAGAATGCAGCCAGAGAGGAGAAATGATTGCTTTTACAGCCTTTATGGATCTAAAAGCAATCAGTGTAAAAAAAAAAAAATCACCCCCCCCAAGTAGTACAGTGTCACTGTGGTGACACTGTACTGCTAGGGTGACAGTATGTTAAAAACAAAAAAAAAACAAGACATAATATAAAACCACAACATGAAAATGTAAAAAAAAATGTTTTAGAAATTATAATTTTTGGTTATAAACTAATTTGGGTTATTTTTTTTTTTACTAAAAAGATAACTGAATACATTTTGGCCAAGATTTATGAAGAAAGATTATTTATTTGCAAAATTTTATATGAAAAAAAACTTTCAAAATTTTTGGACTTTTTCATTTATATAGCAAAAAAAAAAAAAATAAATAAAACTCCCAGTGGTGAATAAATACCACCAAAATAGTTTTATCTGTCTCAAAAAATGCTACAAAATTCATACGGGTACAGTGTTGCATGACCGCACAATTGTCATTCAAAGTGTGATAGTGCTGAAAGCTGAAAACTGGCCTGGACAGGAAGGGGTTTAAAGTGTCTGGACTTGAAGTGGTTAAAGAAAGCAGCGTCATTCAAAGACAACAAAAGGAGCAAATGGGATTAGAGTTCTCATTTCAAATGAAAGGTTAAAAAAGCAGGCTTGGGCCAGCCATACAGTACACAATTTTCTTATTCAACTTCCTTTAGATTTTCCTTCAGCTATGTAGTACAAGGGCCTGCCTGACTGTGTACAAATTGAAAGGGTTTAGGTTTAACCTCATATTATATGGTGTTGGTAAATCTAAAGGAAAATTGTACAAGAAAATTGTATAATGTATGGCCTGCCTTATTCAAATTTAGAAAACAGACTTTCTTGAAGAAGTGTAATTTCAGGGAGTTCTTGATGAACTCAAGATCAGGGGGGCAAACAGACAGAGTGAGACGTTTTCAAAAGCACAGGGGAAATTAAGACATGTAACATTTTTAACAGATTCTCAGAACTACCGTACCAACACTTTTCTTGTCAAACTTTACTGGGGCCGGCTGGACTGCTGAGAAAATCCTCTTTCTTTTTTTTTTTTTTGAGACGTGATCATCAACCTGTTGAGTTCACAAAGATAGTGATGAAACATTTTGAAATGTTCAGCAGAAAAAGTTTCATAGGTTGGTGTAAAAAAAAGACAAAATCTAATGTACTAATAATAATAAAAAAATTCAAATATCTTCAAAAACCCTAATTAATGCCATGGAAGGCACAAAGAAATAAGTTCTTACAAAGGTCTGGTCTACACCGTGTTACAAATTATTATGCAAATGATATTTTTCTCATTTACCTAAATCATTGATGTAAATAACAGTCGGCATAATTCTCATGTTATCAACTATTAAGAGTACAATTCACATTTTATTGAACAAACCTCCTAATGATAACAGGATTTTTGTTAAACATAAAACACTTCCAATGCACTATTCCAAATTATTACGCACAGTAAGTTTCAAAACACTTTATAGGTTGTAAAGAACTGAAAATTGTCATTTGTTGTGTTTGCAGCATATTTACTGAAATCAAAAGCTATTTCAATCAAACTTTTAACAACATTTTAACTTTTTAAACATTTTAACAGGTCACGTTACATTGTAACATAGGACCCTTTATTTGATAGCAGCTTCACAAGTCTTGCATCCATTGAATTTGTGAGTTTTTGGACAGTTTCTGCTTGAATTTGTTTGCAAGATGTCAGAATAGCCTCCCAGAGCTGCTGTTTGGATGTAAACTGCCTCCCACCCTCATAGATCTTTTGCTTGAGGATGCTTCAAAGGTTCTCAATAGGATTGAGGTCAGGGGAAGATGGAGGCCACACCATGATTTTCTCTCCTTTTATCCCTATAACAACCATTGATGCAGAGGTATTCTTTGCAGCATGAGATGGTGCATTGTCATGCATGAAGATTATTTTATTACGGAAAGCATAGTTCTTCCTTCTGTACCAGGGAAGAAAGAGGTCAGTCAAACTCCACATACTTTGCAGAGGTCATCTTTACACCTTCGGGGACCTTAAAGGGGCCGACCAGTTCTGTTCCCATGATTCTGGCCCAAAACATGACTCCACCACCGCCTTGCTGACGTCTCAGCCTTGTTGGAACAGGGTGGCCGTCCACCAACCATCCACTACTCCATCCATCTGGGCCATCCAGGGCTGCACGGCACTCATCAGTGAACAGGATTGTTTGAAAATTAGTCTTCATGTATTTTTCTGCCCAATGCAGCCATTTCTGCTTGTGAGCATTGGTTAGTGGTGGCCGAATAGAAGGTTTATGCACAGTTGCAAGACTCTGAAGGACTCTACACCTTGATGTCCATGGGACTCCAGAGGCAGCAGCAGCTTCAAATATCTGTTTGCTGCTATGTAATGGTATTTTAGCAGCTGCTCTCTTGATCAGATGCATGGATCTGGCAGAAATCTTCCTCAATTTGCCTTTATCTGCACGAACCCGTCTATGCTCTGAATCAGCCGCAAATCTCTTAATAGTGCAATGATCTTGCTTACGTTTTCATGAAATATCTAATCTAATAACGACCGGCTGTGACCCGGCGACTGACATCCGCGGCTGTGATCGGCGGGACAGGTAGGGCGGCGGCGGCGCGCCTCGTGCGCGCCCCCTACCTGTTTTTAAAAACACACGTTTTAAAAAGTGCTTTTGCCCAGCCGTGCCACCCTGCCGCCGTATTTCTACAGTGGCTGGGCGGCATGTGGTTAATCATAACTTATAGGGGTTAAAATAGGTTAAATTTAAACATAATTTGTATAGAAAGTCTTCTGGAGTCCCCTTTATGTGAAAGGACAACCCTTTGATCTGCACAAAAGCACTTAACACAATGTACTGTACATATACAGTAATAATGTATTTATATGGATGATAACTCGTAAAGGATCCGGTGCTGAAGTCCTGGGTTTTCAAAGTAGATTGTGGCCTTAGGCAAGCCATAGATTAATCGATCCCTGCTGAACCGGCTGAGATTCGATCCATCTATGGCCGGCTTTAGTATGGTTAAATTCTAATATAAAAAGGTTGAAGAACACATAATTAAATTAATTACATTTAATTACATTTTAGACAGGCAGTAATCAGCAAAGGCCAGAGTGATGGCACAGGAGTGTTCTAGACTAACTAACTGGTTCCCACTCGACCTATTGTACAATGACGGCTGGATGGGACCACTCTCGTTTTGGGAGGATGCAGCAGGACAATCGACAGTGAGCTGTGTCCCTCAGACAAAGCACATCACCGATCAGGGTAAAGAGCCAATGAGGTAGGCACTTTACCATGTGATCAGCTGGGGCCGATCACATGTAAACAAATACCAGTTATCAGCATTTCCTTTCCTCCGTGCTGTCATTGTCTGGTGACAGTGGACATTTACAATTAATCAGGGCACTGATGATCAGTGCCCTGATGATCCATGCAGCCCCATCAGTGGAGCATATCAGTACCCATATTAGTGCAGCCCAATTAGTACAGAATATCAGTGCCCATCAGTGCCGCCTATCAGTGCACATCAGTGAAGAAAATTTACTTATTTCAAAATTTAAAAAAAAAAAACGAAGATTTTTTTCCAAAATGTTTGGTCTTTTTTGTTTGTTTAGCAAAAAATATAAAACCCAGTGGTGATTAAATACCACCAGAAGAAAGCTCTATTTGTGTGAAAAAATGATAATTTCATATGGGTACAGTGTTGCATTAACGTGCAATTGTCATTCCCCGGTGGTTAAAGATGCTTTTTTTTTTTTTTTTTTTTAACACAAAAGCGAATGTAAAACTTGTGATGATAAATGCACTTAATTTCAGTTATTTTGGTTCAGTTTTCTTCCACTTCCCTCAAGCTCCCCAGATCAGAAAAAAAGGGAGGGTCAATTCCTTAACTGTTCTTTTGACCATTTTTTAGAAATTTCTGGACAATTCTCCCTTAAAGTTGTGTCCAAGCAAAATGTCATAAATTTGAACGTAAATGTTGTACTGACTTACTCCTCTAGCATTGCTGCGGTCAAAAGGTCGTCGAAAGCCTTGACGTGACCCACCAGCTCTGTCCCAGAATGGACTTCCAATTTCACTCTGCCATCCTGCATTTCTGTCAAATCCATGATTTGCACCCTCAGATAACTCAAACTCAAGGTGGAATGGGGGTCTAGAAAAGAAAAGATTGCAAGGACATTACAGAATTAATCCTGGTGGACATGGAAAGCGGCATTCTGCAAGCCAAATTAACGTACCAGTGTGCAGATAAGGCAAATCTGTACAGAGAAAATACTAAAAATTACAAAGCAGCTAAATAGGCACCTTAAAGTGAATGCAAAAATAACAGTTGGTGGTTCCAGATAGAGAGGAACAATGCGGCCACTGCACTGGAGGTGGCGCTTCCTACCATGAATCCATGCAAAGTCTTGCCCACACAGTCTACCCAAATGTGAGAGGGTACCGACATACTCACCATGACCCCCCATATCATTAAGGCATCCCAGTTAGTTGATGATAGGGAATTGGGCGGTCTCTAACTTAACACCCCCTTATGGCACAGCCCACAATTCAGTGAGCTCTATATTCAAGATGATGTGCTGTTCTGGGCCCATCATGGCATTAAAACTGTTGCAGATTTGTATCACATGGGGACCTTTAAACCTTATTTGGACTTCTAACGAGATTATGTTATACCCAACACCAGGGGTGGACTGACAACTCATGGGGCCCCCGGGCAATAGGGGACCATGGGGGCCCGTGTCATTGCCCACACTCAAACCACACCCAAAAAAGCCTATGAAAAAGGTACCAGGGGCATCTCATGTGGCCCCCTTCTGACCCCGGGTCCTCGGGCAGTGCCCGAGTTCCCAAATGGTCAGTCCGCCCCTGCCCAACACTACCTGTTTTAGATACAAATCCATCACACAGCCACTGTAAAATTCAGGCTTCTTAAGGTATCGTTCCAAGCTTCTAAGCTTGAAAAATTGCTCTCGCAACCAGAGCATTCCAAACTTATCTCTGCACCTTCTTGCTCCACTTGAGCACTAACTGTCTTAACCACTTTCCCTCCGGCCCATATATATATATATATAAATATATATATATATATATATATATAAATAAACAGCCGGACAGGAGCAGTGCAGGAGCGGGTTGCCGTTCAAAAACGGTGCCTGCCATTTTAGTCTGTATGCGCTCTCTGGGAGCACGCGGCACCGCAATCTGGTGTCCGCTGTTTCCGGAGATCGCTGTACAGGACCTCTGTGTGAGGTCCCGATCATGTGATCACTGATTGGCCAATCAGTAATCACATGAATAGTAGTAAGTAAGATGTCACTTCTGACATCATTGCTTACTACTAGTGAAATCTGTGAATGATCACAGAGGTCACATGGTACAAAGCTATTCACAACAGCCTTGTACCATGTGACAAGCTGTGACCAATCACAGTTCTCACAGTATTTCTCAATGGCTGCAAGAATGCAGCCAGAGAGAAAGAGAAATGATTGCTTTTACAGCATTTATGGGTGTAAAAGCAATCAGTGTAAAAAAAAAATAAAAATCATCACCCCCACAAGTAGTACAGTGTCACTATGGTGACACTGTACTGCTAGGGTGACAGTATGTTAAAAACAAACAAAAACAAAAAAAAATATAAATAAATAAAATAAAAATATAAAACAATGTTTGAAAAATTATAATTTTTGGTTATAAACTAATTTGGGTTATTTTGTTTTACTAAAAAGATAACTGAATACATTTTGGCCAATATTTATGAAGAAAAATTATTTATTTGCAAAATTTTATAAGAAAAACACTTTTTTTCAAAATTTTTGGACTTTTTCATTTATATAGCAATAAAAAAATAAAAATCCCAGTGGTGAATAAAAACCACCAAAATAAAGTTTTATCTGTCTCAAAAAAAGCTAAACAATTCATATGGGTACAGTGTTCCATGAACACGCAATTGTCATTCAAAGTGTGATAGCACTGAAAGCTGAAAATTGGCCTGGACAGGAAGGGGGTAAAAGTGTCCTGACTTGAAGTGATTAAACAATCCAGTTGGAAGGGGGATGATGTACCAGAATTGACAGAGGACATTTAGCAGGAAATTTAACCTCTACAGATACCTATGGTTATCTCTGCTCAAGATAGAGTGATACAAACAAAATTCCTACCCCGCTCATACTATACCTCGTACATTCTTTGTAGGGTGGGTAGGCTTCACTCTCCCGTTTGAACCAAACGCTCTGAAGCAGTGGGGTCATTTTACCATATGGTCTGGGAATGCCCACCAATATGAGCCTTTTGGTTACTAACTTTACCAGTACGATTCTACAGCTTCCCAATATATATAACCCCTTACGTTGCTTATTAAGTTATGTGGAGGAAGACACTCTCCCTAATGGAATAAAAACACTTAAATTTACTGTTTTTTATGCTAAGAAATTAAAAATGTTGTATTGGAAATCCACCCTCCCTCCATATCTTTATGGCTTGCTCTTGTTAACAAGGCAATTCCCATGTACAAATTAACCTATGAGGTGAGGGGATGCCTAAGAAGTTCAATAAGGTCTTGTCCCCCTGGCTAGATTCCCAAGATATTGTTACTCCAGAATAATGTTCTGTGCCTAATTACATAATTACTTACAGTGCTGTGAAAAAATATTTGCCCCCTTAGCCCATTAGTTTTTTGCCTATTTGTCACACAAATGATTCAAATCATCAAACCAATTTTATTACACAAAGATAACCCGAGTAAATACAAAATGCAGTTTTTAAATGATGATTTAATTTAGGAAGGGAAAAAAGCTGTCCAAACCTGCCTGGCCCTATGTGAAAAAGTAATTGCCCACTAAACCCAATAACTGGTTGTGCCACCCTTGCTGGCAAAAACTGCAATCAAATGTTTGTGATATCTGACAATGAGTCTTTCACAATGCTGTGGAGGAATTCTGGCCCGCTCTTCTTGGCAGAATTGTTTTAATACAGCCACACTGGAGGGTTTTCTAGCATGAACGACCATGTTTAAGGTCATGCCACAGCATCCCAATTGGATTTAGGCCCAGACTTTCGCTACGCCATTTCAAAACCTTAATTTTGTTTTATTTTGAGGCATTCAGATGTGGACTTGCTGGTGTTTCGGATCATTGTCCTGCTGCATAACCCAAGTGCTTGAGCTCACAAACTGATGACCGGACATTCTCCTTCAGGATTTTTGGTAGAGCACAGAATTCATGTTTCCATCAGTTATGGCAAGCTTTCCAGGTTCTGAAGCTGCAAAGCAGCCCCAGACCATCACACTATCAGCACCATATTTGACTGTTGCTATGATGTTCTTTTTTAGGAAATGCTGTGTTAGTTTAATGACAGATGTAATGGGACACACACCTTCCAAAAGTTTTGTCTCATCAGTCCAAAGAATATTTGCCCAAAAGTGGGGATAATCAAGATGTTTTTTGGCAAAATCTTCCCCCATTACACACACACACACACACACACACACACACACACACACACACACACACACACACACACACACACACCCGCCGACTGAGGGAGTCCTCCATTACCACGGCCACCCATACATCCACCGCCATCTCCCTCCTTCCCCCGGCAACAAAAAAAGACACTCACCTTCACAGCTCCAGACATCACAAGAAACGAGAGTCTGGCTCTGCATACACCATCAAGCAGCCCCACAGCCTCTCTCAGATGCTACCTGGTTCCCATGCTGTGTGTGCCTCTTCTTCCGGGGGGCAGCGCTGCCTCCCTGAAAACCGTTTGCCTCGTGGTAACAATGACACCACACTGGCTCACTCAACCAACAAAAAAAAAAAAAAAAAAAAAAGATAAAGGCTGTCACTATTGCTAGATGAGCAATGGTAACAGGTTTCTAGGATACAAAGGGAATGGTAAAAGGTGGATTACCTCTTGAAAGGGGCTACACAATAACCATACCATGCTACGCTAGCCTGCTAGGAAAATGTTTATTGAATTTAAAGGATAAAGAATGGGGAAAATTGACCAAAAGGTGTTCATTTACCAATTTTTAATGCTCAGAGAAAGCTATCTGAAACTGCCATAGCAGTGAGTTTGAACTTCAATATCTTACCTGATCTAGCCACCATAGGCGTGTACCTGCTCCCCAATCTAAAAAAAAATAAATTGATCTGATGGGCATTCTTGTGCAGTTGATTACGTTATTGATGCAGCTTGGAGCCTGGGTATTCTTAACAAATTACTTCGTTCTGAGGGAACAGGACATCTGCAGCACCATTGGAAGGAGTGTGCAGACCTTCAAAAGGACCACGAAAAACAGTCTACCATACATTTCCAGGACCATCCCTTTCAAAGTGATACTAAGAACTTATGGATTACTGTAACACACCTAAATAATAAACATTTTATCATCCTTATTTAGCGCATGCCCCTGCAGTGTTCAATGAAACAAGAAAACATGCACAGGTCTCTTTTTTGAGACTGACATAAATGGTAATTTTCAGAGACAAACCCTGTACACTGCTAATCTATCACCCTCGTCTTTATTCAACGCAATGAAAAAGCCCAAGGCATGGTGGAAGCTACACAATAAGAATACCTTTCAGGTATTGGTGGGAAATCAGGCGGCATCCCAAATCCTTGACTGAAGCTGGGACCAGGGCCATCCATATCCATCATTGGTTCATGATATTCATATCCTATGCAACAAAAGCAGGATTAGTGGAGGCTGAACAACAACATGAACTATCCTAGACACCCATTTTGACTTTGGATGACTCTTGCTAATTGTGTAGGAAACACATAAAACCACACTCTGAAGGATGTTAAAGGATAATCTCACCCAAAAACAAATTTTATTTTTCAGAGGGTACAGATGGTAGGAAGAAGGGACCGGAGATCTATTTTACATATGAAGGAATAACATTTCTAAACATGTAAAACGTAAGTCAGCAAAAAAAAGAAAAAAAAAAAAAGGTCAATTTATTATTCATACTGAATAATGAAAAGTTGTAATGCTTACCTTGCCAATGACCTCCATGTTCCACGTAAGGCCCTAAATAAGATGTAGAAGAGAAATATTTATGTGATCACTTAGATACATCAAATACATAATGCATAAGAAATGTACTGTGCAGCAACTGAGGCTTGTTTAGTTGAAGAAGGATGAAGCACGATCAAAACAGACTATTGAAGAAACGCACATTAGTCCTAAAGTCTGCATAGTGACCAGGGGTGTGGCGTAGCATGGCGTATTTGTAAATATCTAAATTATGCTGTATTTATTAGTTCCTGTTGAAATGCTGAAAAATATTAAAAGGTACCCTTTGGGAGATATATTTCACTCCATGCCTAGCCCAAAATAAACTGTCCTCAAGAAAAATTCCCGCATTTGGGGTTGTGCCATAAAGGGCTATTAGATGAGCAGGCAGTGTTCCCACTTGATAGGGCCAAGTGAAATGTCCGGAATACACAGAGTATCATAGTGAAGGTGGAAGCACTGATGCACCTTGGGGCACATTGTCTATGTATTACATTTTTAAGGGTTTCATTTGATGTAAGGATAGCCACTTCTAAAATATCAGCTGCATTATTTTCTTCTCTGGATATAACCACCAGTGGATATGGCAAGTAGGCCTGAAGATTAGGTACATCCAGGCCACCTTTCAATGGTGGTAATTGTACGGTATCTTTTGCAGTCCTGGCATATTTACCCTCCCAAATGGAGGTGGTGGTAGTTAGCCCTGCAGTAGGCATTATATGCATTAAATTTCACCTGATACAGGAATGTCAAATCTGCAGAGTGGTTCAGTATATCTCCATCAAAACTTGAACTGCATCTCTGATCTGGCACTATCAGTGATGTTGAAGTTATATCACCCGACGCCCTGGACATGTACACTGCTCTACAAAAATTAAAGGAACACTTTCTAAACAAAGTATGGCATCAAGCCAATTAAACTCCTGGGATATTGATCTGGTCAGTTAAATAGCAGAGGGGGTTGTTAATCAGTTTCAGCTGCTTTGGTGTTAATGAAATTAACAACAGGTGCACTAGATGGGCAACAATGAGACAACCCCAAAAACAGGAATGGTTTTACAGGAGGACGCCACTGACATTTTTTCCCTACTCATCTTTTCTGACTGTTTTTCACTGGTTTTGCATTTGGCTAGGGTCAGTGTCACTTCTGGTAGCATGAGGCCATACCTGGACCCTACAGAGGTTGCACAAGCAATCTAACTCCTCCAGGATGGCACATCAATATGTGCCATTGCCAAAAGGTTTGCTGTGTCTCTCAGCTCAAGAGCATGGAGGAGATTCCAGAAGACAGGCAGTTACTCTAGCTGTAAAAGGTCCTTAAACCATCAGCAGGACAGTATCTGCTCCTTTGTGCAAGGAGGGACAGGATGAGCACTGCCAGAGCTCTACAAAATGACCCCCAGCAGGCCACTGGTGTGAATGTCTCTGAACAAACAATCAGAAACAGACTTCATGAAGGTGGTCTGAGGGCTTGACATCCTCTAGTGGGCCCTGTGCTCACTGCCCGGCACCATAGAGCTTGACTGGAATTTTCCATTGAACACCAGACTTGGCAGGTCCACCACTGGCGCCCTGTGCTTTTCACAGATGAGAGCAGGTTCACCCTGAGCACATGTGACAGACATGAAAGGGTCTGGAGAAGCCACGGAGACCATTATGCTGCCTGTAACATCGTTCTGCATGATCGTTTTGGTGGTAGGTCAGTGATGATCTGCAGAGGCATATCCCTGGAGGGACACACAGACCTCTACAGGCTAGACAATGGCACCCTGACTGCCATTAGGTATCGGGATGAAATCCTTGGACCTATTGTCAGTCCTTACACTGGTGCAGTGGGTCCCGGGTTCCTCCTAGTGCATGACAATTCCCGGCATTATGTGGTGAGAGTACGCACATCCTGGAGGATGACAGAATTTTTACCATTGAATGGCCCCCATGCTCACCTGACCTAAATCCAATAGAACACCTCTAGGATAACATGTTTCGGTCCATCCGACGCCGCCAAATTGCACCTCAGACTGTGCAGGAGATCAGTGATGCCCTGGTCCAGATCGGAGAGGAAATACCCCAGGACACCATCTGTCATCTCATTAGGAGCCTCCCCCGACATTGTCAGGCATGCATAAAAGCACGTGGGGGCCATACAAACTACTGAGTACCATTTTGAGTTGCTCCAATGAAATTTCAGCAAAATGGACTAGACTGCTGCATAGTTTTTTCACTTTTATATTCGGGTGTCTTTGAATTTAGTGTTCTGTAGGTTGATAATTTTCATTTCCATCAAACGATAGGGTATCCTTATGTCCCTAACACATTACCCATTCCATATCAGTGTAGATCTCCATCATGATATTTTTCCTCTTTGAGATCTGATGTGTTTTCAGAGTGTTCCTTTAATTTTTTTGAGCAGTGTAGTTCCGGGGCGAAAGGCAGGTAGTTTTTTTTTTTTTTAACCTTTAGCCCGGTCAGCTAATAGCATACGGGCGGCCAGGCTGCTGACCAATTGCTTTCACACAGCCCAAAGTACCAGCCTCCAATCCCCTCCCGTTCTTGTCCTGACCCAGAAGTGACATTATGATGTCACTTCTGGGTCCCCGTTGGTAGATTTCCCCGAGAGTGAGGCCGGAAAAGAATGTAAGAATGTAATACAGTGTAATGAAAGAATGTAATACAGTGTAATGTGCATTGCATTACATTCAGCGGAGCACAGGGGAGACATCCAGGGTCTTTTAGACCTTAGATGTCTCAATAAAGAGAACCTGTCACCAAAATCCCATAGGGGACTTTTTGTGATGAAAAAAAAAAATTAAGTAAAAAAAAAAATTTTTTTTATTCATAAAAAATTCAAAAAGTTACATCCAAGTACATAACAACCCCTCAAAAAATAAATTTGAGGCCCCCCTACCCCCACATACACGAACGTACAAACGTAAAAGCACACGCTGGGGTGCCGACGCATGAAAACGCCAATTGCAATACACGTTACATATGAATGCGCACGCCAGAATGAGAGCAATAATTCTAGCATGAGACATCCTCAGTGACACTATACTGATGATCTAAAAGGGGCTTTAAAAGTGTAGCCTATAGAAAATATAGGGTACTAAAGTTCGTCATTTCACAAGCACACGCAAATTTAAGGTTTGACATGTTGGATATCTATTTACTCGGTGCAACCTCATCTTTTATATTTTACAAAAAACACAGTAATTTATTGCTTTTTTGTGCCCTAAAATTAACTTGTGTATTTTTCAGTGAAATTTTGCGGTAATATCGGTAATATCATGCGAAATAAAAAATTGTAACTACCACTGTTTTATTCTCTAGAGTCTGTTTTCAGAAACTATATGTTTGGGGGTTTTGTGTAATATTCAGGCCTAACATTATTTATTTATTTTTTAAACTTGTGCAAAAAACGCAAAAACAGCTCTGGCAGCAAAAGGGATAAAGGATAAGCCCGACACTCCCCTTTCCTGACAGGCACCCAATCAGTGCTCATTACACTGCAAAGTCTCTCCCCTCCCTGCTAGTCCCTGGGTGCGGTGCTGGAGACAGGCAGGAAGAGATAAACAGCACAAATGTTAAAAATATTAAACGGTTAAATTGCCATAAAGCCCCTTTTGATTTTAACCGTTTCAATACCGTGCAATTTTACACCTTCCTGCCCAGGCCATTTTTCAGGTTTCAGCGCTCTCACACTTTGAATGACAATTGCGCGGTCATACAACACTGTATCCAAACTAAAATTTTATCATTTTCTTCACACAACTAGAGCTTTCTTTTGGTGGTATTTAATCACCTCTGGGGTTTTTATTTTTTGCTAAATTAACAAAAAAAGACCAAAAATTTTGAAAAAAAAACACATTTTTCTTTGTTTCTGTTATAAAAGTTTACAAATAAATAATTGTTCTTCATAAATTTAGGCCGAGATGTATTCTGCTACATGTCTTTGGTGAAAATAACCCAAATTAGGATGTATTTTTTAGTTTTTAGGAAAGTTATAGAGTTCACAAACTATGGTATAGATCTGAAAATTGATCAATCCTGAAGTACTGACGGCCAATCTAATTTCTTGAGGTCCAAGAATGTCAGAACAGTACAGATATCCCCCAAATGACCCCTTTTTGCAGAGTAGACAGTCCGACGTACTTCATAAGAGGCATGGCGAGTTTTTTGAAGTTGTATTTTTTTGTCATAATTTTTCGGAAAATGAAAAAATGAAAAAAATTATTTTCACTATTTTTTTTTTTTACATACTGTCACCAGTGCAGTACAGCGTCATCATATAACTGGCATGGCGGTGATCAGGGACACTGACTGGTGACAGTATGAAAAAAAAAATATATATTTTTTAATTTTTTTATTATATTTAATTTTTTATTACATTTTTGTTTATTTTTTTAAAGATTTTTTTTCATATTTTACTATGACCAAAATAGTACAATGTTACCATAGTAACATTGTACTACTTTGGGGAAGTGATCAGTATTTTTTTTTTTTTTCTTTACACAATTTGCTTATAGCAAAGAATTACTTTGCTATAAGCAAGCATTTACCTGAATCGATTCATTCAGCTTTTTTTTTTTTTTTTTTTTTGTGCTTAGCTGTGATTTGGTCACAGCTAATCACATGACATGTGCATGTGATTAGCTGTGACCATTCACAGCTAGGCACTAGTATACAATGGATGGCATCATGAATGAAGCCATCCATTGTATACAACTGTCATGTGACCTGCTGTGATTGGTCACAGCAGGTCACATGGTATGGTACCAGCAACGGGAGACGGTACTCGGATCTGTCATCGGCCGTGTCCAAGGTGCACGGCCGATGACAGATCGCACTGCTGCGCCGCTCTGCACTAGCGCAAACGGCGCATGTGCGGGAGCACACCAAATGGCGTGCACCCGGAATGCAGATACACATCTGAAGCTGCCAAACGGCCATTGGCCGGGCGGCTAATGGTTAAAAGTCCCAGACATTCTTAAAAGCACCTCAGATTTAAATACAGTTTTGTTTTTTTTGTTTTTTTTTTTTTATTTAGACAAGTAGATTGTCATGAGGGACAAGTAGATTGGGACACCAATTTAGTCCCTGTCAAGTAGTTTTTTAAAAAATTTCCACACCCCAGTAGGTAGGAAGAAAAGTCAGGACTTCAACACCACCTTGTGCAAGGCCAGAAAGGTTTCTTTACAGGATAAGGACACCAGCTCAGACACACTCCTTGCTGAAGTGATCACTACAAGAAACACCACCTTATGGGTAAGCATGTAAAAGGGAAGGACTCTGATAGATTCAAAGTGTCAGAAGAACCAGATTCAAAGCTAAATTGACAGAGAGAAAACCACATCGCCTGAAGCTCTAGAATGTTTATCTGGAGACACGATTTCTCCAAAATCCAAGCCCCTTCCACCAACAAGGTGCCCAGGACCCCTCCGAATCCCAACAGGCTCCACTGCTGGATTCCTGAGCCACCAAGCCATGGACAACCTGATTCTTCAAGTCAATCTTTTCAGAAACTGGACTGACCTGTCCCACAACAAAATGTTTTTTAAAGGGTCTGAAGTGAAACTGACAAATGGGACTGCCTCAAATAAGGCTACCAAAAGCAGAGAGTCAGAGGACTTCTGGACTGAGGAGTGAAAGTCAGAGGTCGAAGAGTTTGAATCATCAAATACTTTGACCTGAGCTGTGTCTAGGACTAGGTCTAAATACTATAAGTGATGGATCCAGTTCAATCTGAGTCTCTGTAATGTCTGAACAGTCAAGGCTACATTGTCTGTTACAAGGTGACTGTTCCTTCAGTAGGTTGTCTAGGCATCCGAGAATGGGAATACCCTGAGAGCACAGCAAAGTGAATACCACTTTGGAAAGCAGGGGAATGCACCCTTATGCTGAGAAAAAAAATGTTTGAGAGTTTGGCACTCCAAGCCTTGTGGATGTGGCATAAGGACAAGGACTTTGCTTAACCCCCAGCGAGGGATGTGCCTCAGGCGTCTTTGCCAAGGTGGGTGCAATTTCCACCTGTGGTGTTTTAGACAATAGAATCCACATTAGACCAGAAGGACATTGTCCCTTGGCCATGGGGAGTAAACGCTTCTTTGATACCAGGAAACCTTCAGCAGCTGGTCTCAACTGTAGCTTAATGCTACAGTCATTTGTTCCAAATATTCTTTGACCAAGGGGTAACCACAATGGTGGCCAAATCCCTTCTGATAAGACTTTAACCAGTCAGTCAAAGCCTGGCTAAATACATTACAGCTAAGACAGTGTGAAGATCAGGATTTTCATGGAATGGTGGTCACTTTAAAGCAGTATTAAACCCAAAACCAAAAATATAATATATCGCAGCTCACCAATCATTAGATGTTGTGGCTGCATTAGTTTTCTTATTTTTCCCCTGTTTTCGCCTGGTGATCTGACCAGTAACACACCTTCTGTATTAAAGTGCTTGCACTCTGAATTAAGAAACACAGGGACCCCCTTGGACAGCAACATTGTCAGTCTTTGGGAGAGGGGAGTGTTAGATTTAATAGCAGATTTAGATACACTAGCACAGTGGTCGGCAAGCCGCGGCTCGCGAGCCACATGCGGCTCTTTACACATTTTAATGCGGCTCTTCTGTGTGCCGGGCGCTCGCTCCCCTCCCCTCCCTCCTTTCGGGTGGCCGAGGACTCTGCAGCTAGCCCAGCAATGATTGGCCAGTCTCGCTGCCACTCACATCCTGATAGCTAGTGATTGGCTGTCAGGATGTGTGTAGGCGGGGCAGCGTGAAGAACGTGAGGGGAGCTAGGCTCCTCTCACAGTCCGCCCTGAAGACCGGAACGGCGCGGGGAGCACGGCGAGAGGAACGCGCGGAGCAAAGGTAAGTGAATTGACACAGGAGGGACTTGACTTACTACTTGCTACTTACTTACTACTACTATATGAGGGATGAATTAATATGGGGGATGAATTACTATGGGGGATGAATTACTATATGGGGGATGCATTACTATATGGGGGATGCATTACTATATGGGGGATGTATTACTATGGGGGATGAATTACTATATGGGGGAGGAATTACTATGGGGGATGAATTACTATATGGGGGATGAATTACTATATGGGGGATGAATTACTAAATGGGGGATGAATTACTATATGGGGGATGAATTACTATAGGGGGGATGAATTACTATAGGGGGGATGAATTACTATAGGGGGGATGAATTACTATAGGGGGGATGAATTACTATAGGGGGGATGAATTACTATATGGGGGATGAATTACTATATGGGGGAGAATTACTATGGGGGATGAATTACTATAAAAACTTATTGAAACTAAAAACAGTGTATTTTCAGTTTTAAAAATGTGGCTCTCAAAATAAATTACAATCGTGGTTTTGGCGAGATTTGGCTCAGTTGAAAAAAAAGGTTGCCCACCACTGCACTAGCACATTGAAGCCAAACTTCAGCTAACACTTTTTAAGCAGTTACAGCAAACAGTTTTGTTATTTTTGGGATAAAGGTTTTACATAAATAAAAGCTGGTCATTGTAAGCAGCCCTGTCAGTGGAAACTGTTTTTTCTCCACTCTCTAACTGCTACATCTGTATGACAGCTTGTTCTGTTGAAAAGCAACAGTCATACTGGCAAGATTATTGAGTGAAAATAAGAGAAACAAAGGCTAAAAAAGAAAACAAATGCACCTTAGAATTGGCTATTTATGACAATGTTGTACCGCCGTCAGGTGACAAATTCTTGTAACCTTTTTTCTGCTATGATTTTTGTATAAACAAATCCTGACATATTACAAACAAAAATTAGCAGAAACATGGAATCACAATGTGGTCCATGGTACTACTACTCACCTCCTTGAGGATTCCCTCCCTGACTCCAAGGTCCAAATCCTGTTATTGGAAACATTAAAAAAAATATACATTTTCAGTCAACTGATTTATCATTGTCAATGTGTAAAACATGATAATCTCTTCCATTTGTGACTCTTGTGGTGAAAAACTGCCATTGTCTAAAGATGGCAGCACCTGTTCCAGAATCTGGGGAATCTAAACCCTCATTCTACATTTATTAAGTCTAATATCTGCCCCCTCATTTCATTTTAGGGTGATGGCACTTAAAAATCACAAATCATTTACAGGTAAGGCTGCAAAATTCATTCTAGCCGAAAAACATATGGATTGTAGCAAAAGCCGAATAGTATCATTCTGTGGAGGTTCAGCACCTACCTTCCCATTCTACGTGCACACAGTCTATGGGCCATGTCAGACTGGTGATTTTGTAGCGGCGATTCTTCATTGTTACACATTCCTACAGATGGCAATTAATAGCAATAGAGGTATGGCTACAAAATTAGTTTTAGCCAAAGAACTTATAGGTTGTAGCAAAAGCTGAACTGTATTAGTCGGTTTTCAAGTTCAGCACCTACCTTTTCCCTGTGAACACAGTCTACAGGTCATGTCAGACTGGTGGTTTTGTAGCAGCAATTGCTCATCATTACACATTCCTAAAGATAGCAATTAACAGCAACTGATAGCCAATCACTATAGTTGCTGACAACTTTTGTCACTAAGATGCGATTTGTTACAACTATGGGTAAAACTGTCCTTATGTAAGCATGCGCTGCTACAAATTACGTTCCTTCAGCAGTGTGTCGCTAAGCCACAGAGGTGAATGCAGAGCAATGATCATTTGTGAGTTTGTCAGAGACATGAAACATTGCACAAACATATAGTCCAAATATTTCAGCGTCTAAACGTCCTAAAACACCCGTGGATGTGCTCATTTTCTTCTTTAACCTCCCTGGCGGTCTGATTATTTCAGATTTTTGGTGCTGAAAACGGTACCATTATTTTGCATGGAAATATGTCGTTTTTTTATTGTACGCTGTAATTTTTAGGAATAACTCACTGAAATCTGTACGAACAAGAGTCTATTAAACATCCCGGGTATGATAAAATTTGAAACACGAAATCATAAATTATAATTTAATAAATAATCATAAAAAATAATAATATAATAATAATACAATTCAATAATATAATCAAACCAAAAACACTGAAATTTGAAATATAGCGCCAAGTTCGCACATCACTGAGGAAAGTCGCAAAATTGTTTTCAGTGTCTGATGACGAATTTCCCCACGAATCATTATTATACAGTATTTATATAGCGCCAAAGGGTTTGCTCAGCGCTGTACAAAGACAAAGGCAATTATCACTCAATTCTGCAAGTGGTTCTGATTTACTATCGCTGTTCTCTAGCTGATCTAAAACCGCTTTTGACCTAAAGGGACACTTTTTGGACGCCACGGACGTTTCTCAGTTTCCAGGCAGAAAGAACAGACAAAATGCAGGCAGGGCACAGGACAAAGCACTAGGGACAAAATGTATGTGAAATGGGTTGAAACAGCAATGTTTTACTATGTAAAATTTGTTTGGAAAAAAATGAAATTTTTTAAAATTTTCAAATTTCCCGCCGCCGGCGGCACCCGTACGTCCCAGGGACCGGAACACAGAAGCCGGATGCCGGCATCGGCTGGAGGAGATGGCCGGGGGCGCTGCAGGGGACGCATCACGGGAGCGAAGGACAAGGTAAGCTCTGCAGGGAATCCCTATGCAGCGCCACATGGTAAGTCCGAGTGTAGCTCGGGCTTACCGCTTTTGGTACAGACATTTTACCCCGAGCTACACTAGCTAGGGAGGTTAATATTCTTCCTCCAAAATGTGAGAATTCTTCTTATTCCAATAAACCAGACAGTAAGAATCCACCAGCATTAAAGCCTTTGATGTCGGAAGTGACAAAACGTGTCAGGACTTACCGTCGGATGTATACCGGAAGTTGCGGAGCAGCCATTTTGAAAGCTTTACACATCACGCTTGTTTTATGAGTGAATACATGCTGAGACACAAGAATTTTGTTTTGAAGCGCAATTTTAACTAAATAAATGGTCCAATTCCTAGTATTGCCTACCACACTATATTGAGTTGTTCTGATATATGTTATGATGCCATCGGAGATCATATATACTCTGGAAGGAGAGGAACCTATATCTATTCACTGCTGGTGGATTCTTACCGTCTGGTTTATTGGAATAAGAAGAATTCTCACATTTTGGAGGAAGAATATTAAAGAAGAAAATCACATCCACGGGTGTTTTAGGACGTTTAGATGCTGAAACATTTGGACTACATATTTTGAACTTTCAGGGGTGAAGGTATATTATTATGGTGTTTGGGGTTTTTGTAGACACTAATGGCACACCGATATGTTCACTTATATTGCACAAACATAACCAAGCAACAAACCAATGTAAAATTAGCGAGTTAGTGATTCCTTAACTAGGATTTCCTTAGCAAGAAATCACTTTAAAAAAAGGGTTACTGTGAATAAACTGTCCATCTGACACGGCCCTCTAGATCAGCAAGGATTGTGCATTGCATTATAGGGAAGCAGAGTGCAGAGCTTCTTGGCTTGAACATTCCCCCCCGTCACACCGACATCGACTTTGAAGTCGCGTGGTTTCAAAGTCAGATGTCATTCCAACTTGAGGTGCAACTTGCAAGACATCTGCCTAGATATCTGTGCAAGTTGCTCCTGAATTAGTGCATGCGCTACTAAATCGGTGCGACTCTGACCAAGTCTGACCAAGTCACACCATTTGAAAGTCGCATGGCATGGCAAATTGAACGGCAAGTCGCACCCAGTGTGACCGGGGTGTAAATCCTAAGTTTATGTAAAACTTTTATTTAAAAAAATCAGCACAAGGGATGGTACTTTAATCAGAACTGTCACTTGTGCTAGCGCTGGCTGTCATAATTGAAATCATAATTCCTCTTCATCATACCCATACCCCACAGTTGAAAACAGGCCAAGGGACCTGTCACAGGCACCCATTAAGAGTGCTGACCATGCTGCCCTCCCTCCTCAGAATCTGTACTATAGCTATTGATGAATTGTGTTCAATACTTTTTCTGTGTGGCATTCCATTTTACTGCACATAATTTATGACGTTTTGGTTTCTTTGTATGTATGGATTGCATGGGTTGTTACTGACATGTGGTGAAAATTTCATGTCAACACCTTTAGGGCTCGTCCACACTTTGTGTGAGCGTTTTTAATGCTCCGCAAACACCGCATGCGCGGTTTAGCGGAGTTGCTAGGCGTTTGCCAAGCGTTACAAACGCCCCACAGGCGCGTATAATGAAGTTTGAATGGCCCTGCAACCGCACAGCAAACGCCGGCCGGGCGTTTGCGGAGAGGCACCATAGACTTGAATAGGAGGCTTCAACTCCTCCTGACTCGACCAGAGGCGTCCATTTTGCCGCAACGCTAACGCTCCCGTTTGAACAGCACCATGTGCTGCAATGTACAGAATTTTCCCAGGCGTTTAGGAAGCGGTAAAAATGCTTCCCAAATGCCTATCTGCCGGCTAGTGTGAACGTAGCCTTAGAAATAAATTTACCGAAAAAATGGTGACGTGTTTGGTACTTATTTTACATGCTGTATGCATGTGGCCAGCGGGAAGTGGTTACGCTCTGTGCCTGCATCCTGTAGACTCACAGGCTGTAACAGATTTCTGTCTGTCCAATCAATGTATAGCTTAGGGTTTGTTCGCAGTAACAGTAGATTTGCAAATGTTCGGGTTGTGTGTGCAGATCTGCGATGACACCTTGTAGGTACAGCAGCCCTTTCATTTGAATGGGCTGCTAAACCCACAAGAAATGCAGGTAAGTCTCTGAACCTTTTCTAAAAATGCGTCGCACAGAATGGCATTGTACATGCATTCCTGATCCACACATATGTGAACCTAGGCTAAAACACAGCAGCTGAAATGCAGTTTTACTGCTCCCCAACTGCACCCCCTCTAGCTGCAGAGGCAGTGGCTACGGGTGTACACATGCCACGGCCACGATTCTGAGTACCACATTAGAAATACACCCACTATTCAAGTGAATGGAGCCACTCTGCAATCGCTAGTTCAGGATCCTAGGGATTAAAGCAGGTGGCTAGGTGGTGATACAACACCTCATCGCTGCCTGTCAAATGCTCTCTGAAGAGTGATCTGAACGCAGATTGCTCTTCAGATAGCGACACTAGTGTGAACAAGCCCTTAGGCTAGTTTGGCATACAAGTGGGTAGGGAGCACATCATCGCACATGTTCCCGAACTGCACAGAAATTCCCTGCTTTTTAGCATACGGGCAGGCATGCTATTCATTCTCAATGGCACCCCCATGCATCAGCACACACAAACCTCATGGTGCTGCAGCACCACACATTTCCGGATGCCACCATTTTTATAAAAAGCGTCAGGGACTTCTTTCCCGAAAATAAATGGGCAGCTGTACGCACCTGCTGTGCACAAGTATGTGAACCTAGGCTTACAGCCTATGTGGTTGTATGTCACAGGCAAGCTGAGGACACCCCAAGCCAGAAACCCGATCACTGACTGGTCGGCACACACCCTCCTACATGGAAGGGCGAGTAGATTTCACTCTAAGGGCCGCTTCACACAATACAAATACAGTCCAGATGCGTTCTTGACGCATTCAGGTGCATTTTGACACATTTTTGATGCATTCCAGTTGTTTCCCCTTTCTTCAATTTAAATAGGGACATGTCCGTTTTTTATGCGTTTCACAGCGTTCCAGTACAGTTCTGTGCACAAAAATTGCAGCATATTCGACTTTTTTTCCTGCACCCGGAACGCACTGGAACTGCAAGCAATGTGAACTATGACATTGACAACCATATAACATACTTTCTGTGCATTTTGGATGCAGAAAGAAACGCACGTTGTGTGAACTGGCCCTAAATCTACTAGAGAGGACCAGAAGGGAGCAGATTTTCTATGGCTGACCATACACTTGTACGGATTCCTCTCCTCCTGCACCAAGGATGCTGGCAGACGGTCCTCCCCAACACCACCTCCTGCATTCTTGTCACGCTGCACTCCTACACCAGTCACAGCTCCACATGCCTCCTTCCAGCAACCACCCCCTGAGCTTCCATCCCCATCATCTCCGCCATTACCGAAATCCATGCCCACAGCTCAGAACTTCCAAAGCAGACCCTGCGCCTGCGCACAGCACAACACTCACTCATTGGTAAGTTCGGCACCAGTAGCAGGCGCAAACTGAAAGCTCGAACGCTATTGGCTGTCGGGAGAGGACGCGACGTGATGACCTAGAAGCTCCCCTTGCCATATTTAGTGTGGGCAGAAGGGAGCTAGGAATGGGGCAGGGTTGTGAGGAGATTGTGATAACGTGTGTTATGCTGGGTACCCCAGAGCCAGAAGAAGGCGGTCATATGGTGTGCAGGGTATTCAGAGAGCAACGTGTGTTTCCTCGGAGAGGAACCCTGTGCTGGCAGGTCCATGGCTGTCCCTCTCCTCAGACTAAGCTAGCTGTTTGCTATGAACCTGTTGGCTGCAGAGGGGAGCTGCATGGAGTTGAACTAAACCTCAATTTTGTTGAATGGTGTGTGAATTAGCACATTGCTGTGCCACTGTTCAGACACCCTCAGCAGGCCTCACCACAGGAGGATCGCGTCTTCTCACCTGCCAATGACACCTTACACATATGACTTGCTTTGCCTACTTCAGCCTGAGTGCTGGTTCACATATATGCACATTGGATGCGGTTTGAACCACATCCAATTCACATGACGTGTAATAACATTGCTTCCTATGGTGCCTGTTCACATACGCTATATTGCCAAAAGTTGGGCTGGGGGGTTGGGCTTGGCCCCTTAGTTCCAGTGAAGGGAACTCTTAACCACTTGCCGTCCAGCTGCTGTATATAAATGGCGGGACGGTGGCAGTCCAGGGGCGGGTTGCCGCTCATAAACAGCGCCCGCCCTTTTGGACTGTGAGCGCGCAGCACCGCGATCCGTTGCCCGCTGTGTCCTTCGGACGCGGTGGAACACCAATCGTAGTGCGAAACCTCTGTGCGAGGTCCCGATCATGTGATCACTCGTTGGCCAATCAGTGATCAGATGCAGAGTAGTAAGCAAGATGTCACTTCTGACATCATTGCTTACTACGTGTGAAATCTGTGAATGATCACAGAGGTCACATGTTACAAGGCTATTCACAACAGCCTTGTACCATGTGACAAGCTGTGACCAATCACAACTCACACAGTATTTCTCAATGGCTGCAAGAATGCAGCTAGAGAAGGAGAAAAGATTGCTTTTACAGCCTTTATGGGTGTAACAGCAATCAGGGTAAAAAAAAAAAAATCTTCATCACCTCCCACAAGTAGTACAGTGTCACTATGGTGACATGGCCTCCTAGATTGTAAGCTCAAAAGAGCAGGGCCCTCGAACCCCTCGTGTAGTGTATTGTTACTGTCTTGTCTCATGTTCTGTCCCCCTTCCTACTGTACAGCGCTGAGCATACCCTTTGGCACTTTATACTGTATAATAATAATACTGCTAGGGTGACAGTATGTAAAAAAAAAAATATAAAAAAATGTAAAAAAAAGTTTTAAAAATTATAATTTTTGGTTATAAACTAATTTGGGTTATTTTTTTTTACTAAAAAGATAACTGAAAAACTTTTGGGCACGATTTATGATGAAATATTATTTAGAAAAATCTTATAAGAAAAACACCTTTTTTTAAATTTTTGGACTTTTTCATTTATATAGCAGAAAAAAAAAAAATCCCAGTGGTGAATAAATACCACCAAAATAAAGCTTTATCCTTCTCAAAAAAATGATAAAAAATTCATATGGGTATAATGTTGCATGAACGCGCAATTGTCATTCAAGGTGTGATAGCGTTGAAAGCTGAAAAATCGCCTGGACAGGAAGGGGGTAAAAGTGTCCAGACTTGAAGTGGTTAAAGGATAAGTTCACCTATGTGAACATGTTCCATCTTCCTCCCGTTTTTAGGGTGTAACATGTTCCCATAGCCGCAGCAGCGCCCACTACCCAAACTCCCCACCCTCCAATCGGCCACATGGCTTCCATGAATGAATGAACTGTAAGTCCCAACAGGCTTAGCAGCGGTGGGCTTGTAGTTTTCAATGAACTACCACAGTGCTGTGGAGCTCCCTGGTAGTTCATTGAAGCTTCCTGTCAGAATATCTGCTTGGCTATACTTCCCGTAAGGCAAGCAGATATTCTGACAGGTCTGCAGGAGACTTGCATGGCATCAGCCATCTACTGATCACTGGTGCAATGCTTTACAAGCTCCTTTGGACAAATATAATAAATGCACATTTTTTTACCTGCAAAAAAATGTGCATTTATTTTTGTCCAAAAGGTGAATTTATCCTTTAAGGCGTCAGCATACGAAGACATTTTAGACAATTTCATGCTCCCAACTTTGTAGGAACAGTTTGGGGGTGGCCCCTTCCTGATCCAACATGACAACAAGAGCTTTTGAAGGAAAAGAAGTGGAATATTCTGCAATGGCCAACTCAGTCACCTGATCTCAATCCGACTGAGCGTGCATTTCACTTGCTGAAGGCAAAACTAAAGGCAGAAAGATCCACAAACAGAGAACAACTGAAGACAGCTGCAAGACAGCCTGGCAAAGCATCAGAAAGGAGGAAACCCAGGCTTTAGTCATGTCCATGGGTTACAGACTTCAGGCAGTCATTGTCAGTAAAGGATTCTCAACAAAATATTACAAATGAACATTTTATTTATGATTTATGATTATAGTCATTTGTCCAATTACTTTTGGTCCCTTGAAAAAGGGGGGATGGCTATTCTTAAGAGCTTTAATTCCTAAACCCTTCCTCCAATTTGGATGTACATACCCTCAAATTAAACTTGAGCGTGTGCACTTTCAGCCCAGATCCATTATATAACTATAGCTTGAATATGTTTTGGTAAATACCTGAAAAAAATCTAAAATTGTGCCTGTGTCCAAATATATATGGACCTAAATATATGCAATGCTTGAGAGGACTGTGATAAAATGCAAAGCTAGAGGAAATGAGGGTCAGAGAGTGTGTAGACATGCAACATTTTTGGCTGGGGATATCCTGCAGAAGACAATAAGGAACTGAGAACGTTACAGGAGACTAGTAGATATCAATGCCATTACCCTAATGAATGTTCCCACTACAGACTGCTGAGGCCTGAGGGGTGCACTTCATATACCAAAGGGCTACAGGTTGGGAACCAGAGGTGTAGAAGCGCACACACCGCACCAAAAACACAGCGTGGGTGTGTTTTAGATGAGTTTTTGCCGCATTTTCCATTAATTTCTATGGGGAGGTGCATTTTTGGTGCTTTTTTAACCACCCCATAAATGCAGCAAGCAGGATTTTAAAAAAGGAACCTAAGCCACAACGGATCAGTGTGTAGAGTTCCATGGGAATACATTGTCACATGTTTCTCTTCTGCTTTTTGTAACGCAAAAGCGGAAGAAAAACGTATTAGTGTGAAAGCAGCCTAAGATGGCAATTTCCTTGGCTGAAAGGAATAGGGAGGTTTAGTTCCACTTTAAGTGATTAAACACCCTTTAGTGGCAAGATAAGCTTTAGCTTTGGCTGTGACAGTGGTTTAATATTTAATACCCTCAATTTTATATTTAGTAGCACACCCCTTGGAAAAAATAACTGAAACCAATCGCTTCCTGTAACTGGCAATGAGTTTCTTACATCTTTGTACTGGAATTCTGGAGCACTTTTCTTTTGCCAACTACTCCACGTCTCTCAGATTGGAGTGGTTCCTTTTCCCAACTGTTGTTTTGAGATCTCTTCACAGGTGCTCTATGGGATTGAGATCTGGACACGTTGCTGGACACTTCAATAATCTCCAGTGCTTTGTCTAAACAATGTCTGGGTTCTTTTTGACCTGTGCTTTGGGTCATTGTCCTTCTGTAAGACCCATGCCCTCTGATGGAGACCCAACTTTCTGACACTGGGCCCTACATTGCACCCCAGAATTCTTTGGTAGTCTTCAGGTTTCATAATGCCATGCACATGGTCAAGACATCCAGTGCCTGAAGCAGCAAAGCAACCCCAAACCAACAGTGATCCTTCGCCATGTTTGGCTATAGGAACTCTATTCTTTTCTTTACAGGCCTCATTTCTTTTTGAAAACAGGAGAATGATGGGCTTTAACAAAAAGCTGTCATTTTGTTTCGCCTGTCCACAACACATTCTCCCAAAAGGATTTTGGCTTCCTCAGGTAAGTTTTGGCAAACTCCAATCTGGCTTTTTTATGTTTCTGTGTCTGCAGTGCGGTCCTCCTGGGTCTCCTAAAATAGCGTTGAATTTCGTTCAGATGGAAGCGTATAGTGCAAGCTGACACTGTTGTTTCCTGTGCCTAAAGGTCAGCTTGAATTTGTCTAGAAGTTGATCAAAGTTCTTTATCCACCAAACAATCCTTTGTTGCAGTCTTTGATAGATTTTTCTCTTTTGTCCACATTCAGGAAGATTAGCTACAGTGCAATGGGCTGTAAACGTCTTGACAATGTTGCGCAGAGTGGACACAGGACACATGCATCTATGGGACTGGGACAGAAAATAGGCCTGGGCATTTTAGACTGAACAGCCAATTTCCAAAGGGGGGTGCAAGGGCATTCACGGAGGCAGTTCACTGAGTTGGTCCTCCGCACTGTAATATAAAGGGGACCCTTTTCAGCGCAGTCCCCTTTATATCACAGTGCCCCTAGAAATCTAATCACAGTGCCCCCTATATATTCAAAGAGATGTCCCAATCCAGCAAAGAGACATCTCCATCCAGCAAAGAGACATAAGTGACATCCCTATCCACAAAGAGACGGGAGGTTTCTTTGCTGGACAGGAATGTCTCTTTGCTGTACTGGGCTGTCTCTTTGCTGGATTGGGATATCTCTTTGCTGGACCCAACTGAGCAAAGAGACTGCCCAGTCCAGCAAAGAGACATCACCATCCAGCAAAGGGATAGCCCGTCCAGCAAAGAGACAGCCCAGTCCACCGCCGCTACAGACTTGTCAGTGTGCCCACCAGTGAAGTAGAGAGGTCGCCGTTGTCCCTTCAGTGCGGCTGTGTGCAGTGGCTGGCTGAGCAGGTGTCTGTATGTCCTCAGCTGCTGCTTCCTGCTCTTCACTAAAACCGTCACTGCTGCTCCTCCAGTCAGCCCTGCTTTAGGCATAGCTGCATAGTGGAAGGTGAGCGGTTGCCGCGGTCTGTGTTAGCTCAGTCCAGGCCGCAGTCGCTGCTTACCTCCTGCTGTGCGGCTGGTGATCAACAGGCCGCTCTTCTAAAGTCTTCAGAGCAAAACTAAATTTTAGACAACAAAATCCTAATTGTCAAGGTTTCAACTACAGGGGAATCTAATTATTCATTAAACAGGTGCCCAGCAGACAACTGATTATAAAAGGGCGTTACTTAACCACTTCCATACAGGGCACTTTTACCCCCTTCCTGCCCAGGAACATTTTCAAGTTTCAGTGCGCTCACATTTTGAATGACAATTGTGTAGTCATGCAACACTGTACCCAAACTAAATTTTTATAATTTTGTTCACACAACTAGAGCTTACTTTTGGTGGTATTTAATCACCACTGGGATTTTTATTTTTTGCTAAATTAACAAAAAAAACCCGACAATTTTGAAAAGTTTGCAAATAAATCATTGTTCTTCATAAATTTAGGCCAAGGTGTGTTCTGCTACATTTCTTTGGTGAAAATAACCCAAATCAGTATTTATTTAGTCTGTAGGAAAGTTATAGAGTTCACAGACTATGGGATATATCTGAAAATGTATCGATCCTGAAGTACTGACAGCCAATTAAATTTCTGTACTCGAGTGATGAGACCAAGATGTTTTTTGGAACTGATGGCTTCAAAACTTTATGGCGTCGCAAAGGTTAGGAGTACAAAGAAAAATGTATGGTGCCTACAGTGAAACATGGTGGTGGCAGTGTCCTTCTGTGGGGCTGCATGAGTGCTGCTGGTGTCATTGAGCTGCATTTCATTGATGGTGTCATGTATTCACAGATGTACTGCTCTGTATTGAAAGAGAGGATGCTACCCTCACTCCGTGCCCTTGGTCGTCATGCACTTTTCCAACATGACAATGATCCAAAACACATCTAAGGCCACTTTTGTATTTCTGAATAACAGGGTGATAGTGATTCAGTGGCCAAGTATGTCTCCTGATCTGAACCCAATCAAACACCTCTGGGGAGTTCTGAAGACACAAGTTGAGCATCGCTCTCCATCCAGTATCCAGGCTCTAACAGAGGTTGTTCTTGAAGAATGGACAAAGATAAATGTTGCAATACAACGTCAACATTTTCGTTCTATGCCTAGAAGACCTGATGCTGTCCTTACAAATCATGGAGGTCATACAAAATACTAGATGTAGTAGTTTTTGTTGTGGGGTGTATTCAATTTTTGCATCTTATTTGAGGAAAACTGAAGATTTTGTAATCTAAGTTATATTCTTAACCTTACTTTCATGTAAAGCTAAACAAATGTTCTACAGTCAGGTCCATAAAGATTGTTTATCAGTTTTAGCTGCTTTGGTGTTAATGATATTAACAACAGGTGCACTAGATGAGCAACAATGAGACAACCTCCAAAACAGGAATGCTTTTACAGGTGGAGGCCACTGACATTTTTTTCCCTACTCATCTCACTACTTTTACATTTGGCTAGGGTCATTGTCACTACTGGTAGCATAAGGCAATACAGTGTTCCCTCGCCCCTTCGCGCTTCATGTTTTGCGGCTTCAGTGCTTCGCGGGTCAGCAGCCACATTGTGGAAAGGAGCGTTGTTTCATGTTGATGCGCGAGAGAGAAGGATCCCTGCATGTTAACCAAAGAGATGAGTTGACTCAGAGTACTGTACTGTACATACCACGGGCTTTCATAAAGGTGCGTGATTGGTTTACAGTGTGACATCGACCAATAAGAGTACGAGTGGATTTATCCCTGTGAGTTGATTGTCTGCGCATCATTGCAGCCTCACCTAGCATCTTCTCTTGTTGTATCTCGCCAGTCTTGTCCATGATGTTGACTGTCTCGCATACATTCCTGGGGGCAAATACTACTTCGCAGTTTTTAAGCTTTCGCAGAAGGTTCTGGTCCCCATTAACAGCGAAAAATGAGGGATCACTGTACCTGAACCCTACAGAGGTTGCACAGGCAGTCCAACTCCTTCAGGATGGCACATCAATACGTGCCGTTGCCAGAAGTTCTCACGAGCATGGAGGAGATTCCAGGAGACAGGCAGCTACCCTAGGAGAGCTGGACAGGGCCGTAGAAGGTCCTTAACCCATTAGCAGGACCAGTATCTGCTCCTTTGTGCAAGGGGGAACAGGATGAGCAGTCAGAGCCCTCCAAAATGACCTCCAGCAGGCCAATGGTGTGAATGTCTCTGACCAAACAATCAGAAACAGACTTCATGATGGTGGCCTGAGGGCCCAACATCCTCTAGTGGGCCCTGTGCTCACTGCCTGGCACCATAGAGCTCAATTGGCATTTGAAACTGAATACCAGAATTGCCAGGTTCGCCACTGGCGCCCTGTGCTCACAGATGAGAGCAAGTTCACCCTGAGCACAGGTGACAGACATGAAAGGGTCTATAGAAGCCATAGAGAACGTTATACTGCCTGTAACATCATTCAGCACGACCGTTTTGGTGGTGGGTCAGAGATGGTCTGGAGAGGCATATCCATGGAGGGACGCATCGGTATCGGGATGAAATCCTTGGACCCCTTGTCAGAGCCTACACTGGTGCAGTGGGTCCTGGGTTCCTCCTTATGCACAACAATGCCCTCATGTGGCGAGAGTATGCAGGCAGTTCCTGAAAGATGAAGCAATTGAAACCATTGAATGGCCCCCACGCTCGCCTGACCTAAATACAATAGGACACCTCTGGGATATCATGTTTTGGTCCATCTGACGGCGCCAGGTTGCACCTCAGACTGTCCAGGAGCTCAGTGATGCCTTGGTCCAGATCTGGGAGGAAATCCCTCAGGACACCATCCATTGTCTGATTAGGAGCATGCCCCAATGTTGTCAGGCATGCATACAAGCACGTGAGGGCCATACAAACTACTGATTACCATTTTTGAGTTGCTGCAATTAAATTTCAGCAAAATGGACTAGCCTGCTGCATACATTTTTCACTTTGATTTTCAGGGTGTCTTTGAATTCTGTGCTCTGTAGGTTCATAATTTTCATTTCCATCAAAACAATGTTCATATCAGTATAGATATCCAGCATATTTTTCCCCATTGAGATCTGATGTGCTTTCAAAGTGTTCCTTTAATTTTTTTTTTTTTGAGCAGTGTATAATGGGGCTACTTTAGAAGCTTCTGCAACCATGGGAAGTCTCCTATAGCATATTTGATGAAGCTACACACTCCCCTCAGGCAATTGAACACCAGAAAGGACTGAGACCCAATGCTGGTGGGGGACAGTATCAGGTGAAACTTTACTGGGTTGAGGTGAGCCTCTCCTGATGCTACTGACAGCTGCTACAATGATCATTATGATACAATGGGTACTGAATGATCAGGGTGGATGGATAATTATTGTCTTCAGCAAGAAGATGCTCAGTTCTAATGATGTTTTTCCAGATCTACAGGTGGTAAAACCCAAGAGCCCCCTCCTCTTTCAGCACTTTTTTTTTTTGGGGGGGGGGGGGGGTTGACAGGTACCTGCTCCCACTTCCGCTCGAATCACTTAGTTCCTATTGGCTTCTGTAGGGGGAACAGTCCCATCCTTGGTGTCAGAGGAATGTTGCTTCCATTTTTAGTGTCAATGGGTGGATAAATCATTCCCTATTGTTATTGGCAGAGTAAGGCACAGTGTTCCATTGTTCGTATCAGTGGGCGGAGTAGTGTCCATTGTTAGTGTCAATGATTAGGGAAGCCCCCAACTCCCCCTAGCATTCTGTGGTTAGTGCCTGTATAGATAAGGCCTAAAACACTTTGTTTACTAGCCGATACTGAGCAGCCAATTTTGCCTTTGCTAAAATGTTGTCAAAATTGGTTAATCAACAAAGCCACAGGAATCCCATCTCATCACTTTGTTCATAAACCTTTTAAAAATTAGTTGTGGCTATGGATACATTTTAAGCATACACAGAGAGAACAGATAAGCAAAGGCAGAAAAGATGCTCTTCAGAAAAACAATTAAAAGAAAAATGAAAAGAAGCTTGTCATAAGAGGAATATGCCAATGTTGATATCTTTGTTGGCCCTCTGGATGGCTCTGGTTTTGATACTGCTTCAGTCAGTGACCTGAAACTAGTATGCAGCCAGTGGAATCAGAATGCCTGATCTTCTTCCTTTCTCAGTCGGTGTCTCCCAAGATTCTGTACTCTGACCTCTCCTATTTTCGATCTACACCTCCTCCCTGGACCAGTTTATAGCTTCCCATGACTTTCAATACCATTTCTATGCTGATGAGACCCAAATCTACTGTATATCTATATCCCTCAGCGCAGTCCAAGTCTCTGCACCCCATCCCATGACTTATCAGTCAAGATAGACAGCTCAACTATCAACCCATTCCCGTATGCCAAGGTAATGATGTAATCCTGGACTCTTAACTATCCTTTCGGCACCACATCCATTCAATGTCCAAAACCTGCCACCTCAACATCTCAAAATATACCCCTTCCTAACCAATGACATGAACAAAGCTCCTAGTCCAATCCCTGGTTCTCTCACCTCGACTACTGCAACTCCCACCTCATTGGCCTACCTTTACAAAGGATATCCCCCCCTTCAGTCCATCATGCTGAATACTGCTGCCAGACATATAGGTTTCTCCCATGTAATTGCAAATATAGGTTTCTCCCATGTAATTACTCTGACTGAACTGTGATTTTTAAAGTGAACCTGTGGTTTTGTCCATGCGTGGAAAAGCACCAAGTTTAATTTAACTCCCTCCTTTCTCCCTAGTAGAACATACTCCCATTCCTTTCAACCCAACCTCCCATTTCATGTGGCCAGGAGCAAGGAAAGGGTCCAGTGTAAGCATCAAGTCTCTCTAGTCAGAAATTACATATGGATGACAACTCCAACACGCAACAGGTGTACCTCGTTTTACAAACGCCTCGGTTAATGTAATTTTCAGTTTACCAATGAAAATCTATTGAAAATAATGCCTCGGTTTACGATTTTTTCATGAATTTGTTTCGCAATACGAAGTGTATGTTGGTGCTGATTTTTAAATCCAATTGCTGGCTTTTTTTTTCTTCACTATAGCTCACAGAATTAGCTGTCACTTTTCCCAGAGCTAAAGGATACTTTGTTTCTTTTATCTCGGGAAACAAACTAAAAGGAAAATTGTTTCTTTTAACGCAAGGAAATAAACTAAAAGGAAACTATTTATTTTAGCTGGGAGGAAAGCAACAGCTCATTTTCTGAGCTTAGGTGAAGAAAAAAAAAAAAAAGCTGGTAATTATATTTAAAAACTGGCAGTGACCTTTAGTTACAGCGCCTTTTTTTTTTTTAAACTTTTTTTTGACCTCCAGAGCGGATTGTTTTTCAATGCAATCCTATGGGAAACCGCATTTCAGTTTACGAATTGTTTGCAATACGAAACATCCCGGAGAATGCATTAAATTTGTAAACCGAGGTACACCTGTACGTACCTGGGACAGTAACAAATCACCAGTGCTCTCACATTGGAGTGAGGCATGTACCAAATATTTGTACGAACTGATAGGGGAGTGAAGAAAAAGGTAATTATGTGTTTTCTGGTGAGGGGGAATCTGTTGCTTTGTTTTTTCATGAACAAAGCACAGATTTGTGGTAAAGAAATGTGTTCCACATCAGCACACAAAAAAAAAAAAAAGAAAAAAAAACTATGCATGTTATTTCAATGCATTTAATGCTACTGAACCAGGTAGAAAAATAATGTTTTTTTTTTATTTAATCAAAGTCCTCTTGCTCATTCACTAGTGGAGTCTGCATTGTTTGGCTTCCAGGAGCAGTACAGCACTCACCTGTGCAGCATCATGCACAGTGCCATACTAGTCCTGAAACTAGCCCTGATATTGTTACTTGGGCAAAAGCATTCCCAGGACATCACTGATGCTATGTAATAGCCAACCTGACCTGCTCCCTTTAGCAATATAATGAAATGAGCCATGCACATACAAAAAAAATCATAGGACATAAGAAGTATTCATCATTCACCGAGGTTCATGTTTAAATTTATCATACACAACATTTCTGCAAAGCAAACCCCAAAGAATATATATATTACAAAATTCCCACTTCATGGCTCCCCAGAGAAGTTAAAAAAAATGGAACTTACTACAGCAGTTCTAACAGTCAATTTAACACCATAAACTTTATAAGAAAAAAGACTCACAGTTACTTTAAAAAAAAAAAACAAAAAACAAAAATGTAATAACCAAGCAATCCTTACACGAAGAGGAATACTGTAGGTGAAACTTCCTAGAGCATGCGTTTTAAATTACAGGGAATGATTAAGTCACCCTTGTATGTTTGGTGAAGGTCACATTTATCCCTTTATAAATGTGCACTTGTGTAAAAGTGCGTCTGGTACTGTGATCAGACCATAGGGAAGGGAGAGTCAGCGTCAGACCTCCTGTGCTCTAGGTTTTGATTTAGGTTTCCAGAAAACTCAAATACAAGTTTAGGTTGTGTTAAAAAAAACAATACAAAACGAAAACAAGAAACTAGCTAAAGTCCCGGCATCTTTATGGCACGTTTTCTGTTACTGTATTGGATTTAACTTACACAAAACATTTGTATGAATTCTTTCCTCTGACAAGAAAACAATGTCCTATAAATGCTACACACCAGCAGAACCAGACTTTTGTCTCCACATAGATATGGCTGAAACTTTCAATTTGTCCAAATAAAGGATACACACCTTGAAACATTAGCTGATTGCTGCCTAATGTGACAGTGGAACAAGGAAAAATCTTTAGGATACAAAACCCTAACAGCCTACTTCTCAGAGCATTAACACAGGCCAATCACATAATCTCCAGGTTTGCACACCGATTTAAAAAAAAGAAAAAAAAATCAGTTTTGTACTTGCATGCCAATCTACTTCTATAGCCTCCAAGAAAGCTGTAATACAGAGGTGATCATGAGATGACTACACACACTGAAAGATGACACCAAATTTTGCACCATATACACAATAACTGCAGGTCAGCTGTAAAACAGCTCAAAGAGACATTTCAGTCAACCGCAACTGTAACGGAGGTCAAAAATATAGTATTTTTCTATTCTTTTATGAAACTGGAAATCTCTAATCCAGATGCAGTGTGGAACAAAGTCAACTCATCTGCCTAATTTGGTTTTTGAGTTCCTGTGTCCCCACAGGGGGTAGGACATAAGGCTGCACTCAGTATGTAGCGCATTAATCATTGTATCCTGTACCAGGACAGAGCCAGATGCTTCAGAACCACCAGCTTTGAGCGGAGGTCTCTGGCTGAATTCAAAGTACCAGATAAAGTGTCAGACTGGTCAGAGCTTACTTCGGTGATGGACAGAGGAGCGAATGGCTGCAGGTCTCGCTAAGAGGCTAGAAGACGCGTGTAACTGTAGACAAGTAGTTCCGTATGGGCTGTGCGTTGCTTTCTGCTGGGACTTGTAGTTCCGAATTGTCAGCATGGCTCTCTGGACACTAGGACTCAACTCTCCCCTTTGCTCTTCCTTTAACTGCTGCCTGTGTTGTCTTGAGGGCCAGGACACACAGACCTCCAAAAGGACCCACAATGGGTTTGTGAAGGACCACTACCCTCCAGACCTCCTTTTCCCTCCCAATCTGCCTGGACTTCCTCAGCTGAGGGCTGGTGAGTCCCTGAACCCTTGCTGTACCAGATTGCGTTAAAATAGGAAAAAGAGGGCGCTCCAGCCTAGTGCATTACCTAAGATAATACTTTTAATAGATCTAAAGAAGAAATATACTCACAAACACTGTGATAACAAAGGCGTATCGAATTCAAAGCAACCAGTGGTCTCCTCTTCTTTAAAGCTACTGAAGAAGAGACTACTCCTCAAAACGCGTCAGCCATCTGGGAGGGTTCTCTCGAGACTGGGAGCTGATCTGGTGTGCTGGTTGCTTTGAATTCGATACGCCTTTGTTATCACAGTGTGAGTATATATCTTCTTTAGATTTATTAAAGGTATCTTAGGTAATGCACTAGGCTGGTGTGCCCTCTTTTCATTTTTACAGCTATCGTCCCTGGGTTCTTTCCCCCGACCCCTAGAGGGCAGCAAGGCCTTTGCTAGCACTGGATGCATGAAGGACCAGATACTGTTCCATCCTAATATACCGCTCTCGAGCGCAGGGGACAGTTTCCTTCTTGTTTTCGCATTGTACCAGATTACGGCTTATCCCTCTTGCCAAAATTGTTGCCCTGTGACTCTAGATCTAACCTCTGTTGTATCAGATTGTGGCCTGCTACTCTCAGCGCCCAGATTGTTGCCTGTGATTCTAGACTAACTCCTTGCTGTACTATATTGCTGCCCTGTGCCTCTGGACTCAACCCTGGCTGGGCCCCAGGGCTAAGGACTCAACCCTGGCTGGGCCCCAGGGCTAAGGACTCAACCCTGGCTGGGCCCCAGGGCTAAGGACTCAACCCTGGCTGGGCCCCAGGGCTAAGGACTCAACCCTGGCTGGGCCCCAGGGCTAAGGACTCAACCCTGGCTGGGCCCCAGGGCTAAGGACTCAACCCTGGCTGGGCCCCAGGGCTAAGGACTCAACCCTGGCTGGGCCCCAGGGCTAAGGACTCAACCCTGGCTGGGCCCCTCTGCTAAGGACTCAACCCTTGCTGGGCCCCTCTGCAAGGGGCTCAACCTGTGCTGTACCAGATCAATGCCTACCCTTGCTCTGTGTCCTGACTACTGCCCTGTTTTGTGGACTTGACTGTTAGTTTTCTCTGATCCTTATCCAATCTATGTCAGCCCCAATCTTTCAATAAAGAGCCTTGTAATCACTCCTGCTCTCGGAGTATGTTCTGTCCCACCCCACACCTCCATCAGAGCAACATTTTAAATGTGTTGGATACTTCGTCATAATACCAAACTCCTGTTTCTGTCCACCATGTTCTGTTCGTTGTGCTGCACTCTCCATATTCTAAAAGAAATGTAAACATTTACCTGGCAGATTGAGCATGTTATCACTGCACTCTATACTGCAGCAACCTTTATTTATTGAATAGGAGCATGGGTCACCTATGACATGATTCACACTGAAGAGAGCTTAAAAAAAAAAAGTTAACATTTAAAAGATGACCCCTGCCACTATTCAATGAATACTCCAAAACCGATTTAGTTCCCTGAGAGATGAAATAAACTGTTGGATGGTTAAATGCACCAACAGGTAGCAAATATGGAGTATCAGTTCTGGGTGGACTGAGCTTTTATCCTCCAAGATGCTTATCTGGTTTACAAGCACATTCAATAAAAGGGATATACAGTTTGTAATGGAAATCCATTCATCTGCTTGGGACCTTTCTTTATATTATGTTTTCTCATTCTAAAATTACAGATTTGATTTTCTGTTGAATTTTGGTATTGTAGCGCAGCCAGACAGCTGCTGTGGTAATCTGTGAACACCTTGTACCTGAATGACAGACAGCAAGTCAAGCAAAGTAAAAAAAACAAAACAAGATAAACATTCTGCTCTTTACTGAGATGAAATGACAGTTTACTAAATGGAAGGGGCTTTGTACATATAAAAGAATTCACAATTTAAATTCAAAATCACCTTTGAAACAAACCTGCCAGAAAAATAAGGCAAAGGCTGCTACTGCTGGACTTTTTTTTTTTATAGTTTTAAAGCCAGACAACTGGCATTTTCAGAAAGTATGCCAGCAATAGCAGCCTATTTCCCATTCCCAGACAGGACTTCTTTAAAGAAAAGCTTTCCAGACAAACATGAGGGCCATAACTGTGCACATCCTTCTGGAGCTGCCAAATTCCTGGCTACTATTCTGAGCTGGCACAAGTGTGCAGCAGTCAAAAGCCCTGATCTGTGTACTTGTGCCAGTCAGTGATTGAAAGAACATTAGTAAGTCAGCCAAACAATCAGGCAACTACTTTGTGCAGATTGGAAGCCTCTATATTTTTCCTCATGAAAGGTTTTCTTTAAAAATTGCACCCTTTTATGGGTCATATTGTAGCTCTTATGACAAGTCATCTAGTGAAAGATTCTCGCTCTCCATGTCTTCCAGGAAGATCCCCAGTATTTGATCTCTTTTTCTCCTGAACTTTTATTGCTCATGAATGGAATCCCCAATAACCTCGGTATCTGTAACCCCCTCCTGACCACCGCTGGCGGACATTTCACTTTCCTCTGTGATCCTTCTATCAGAGACATCTTCTGAACTCGCAGTCTCGGGTACAGAGGCCGTGGGAGAACTGCATGTTGTGAAGTCTGGATTTTCACAGGAACCATCTGTTGTATCTACCATTTCCTGACCTTCAGTGGCCTCCAGAGCAGTGCTGCCACTTCCTGTGGCCTCATCCTGCTCTTCTATGAAAGGATTCTGACCCTGCATAACAATACAGAAGGTAAACTTGTCATTAGGGTTCAGCAATAAAATGTACATGCTAAATGTCAGTCACTAAAAGGCATCTCAGCACACCACCTCAGGTTCCCTCTGAAACCCTAGCCAGTGCACCCCAGGAAAAATAGTCTCTAGACATTGTAGTAATTGCCTGTCCACTTTACTGCCATAGCGCCTCTATAGCATGTCTAAATAAATACGTGCAGTCCAACAGGCACCCATGTATGACCACCCTGCCCAGGGCACTCCATAACACAACAGACCTGGTCCGTATTCTAACAATGAGAAAGAAGGTTTTTCTAAGTGAAAGTCAGTTCATAACATGCAACAGTGCATGGCTGTAGAGGGAGACAGGTGTGAGACTTCAGCTGGGCTTTAAGGCAGAACTGAAGGCATTTTTAGAACACTTGCAAGCAGGCTGGCTATTTATCGCAGACAAGACATGCAATGTCTCTTCTGCAATAAAATACACCTACCTGCCTGCTCACAACACTCTCCAGCATGTAAACTGAGCTGCACGTGTGCAACAACTCAGCTGACATCATACAACACTATTCCCGTGTGCCTGGACTATGGACTGCTGTGTATGTGTTACATCATCACCTTTATATAGCGTTCCAGCTTTTGACTGATCTGCTTGTTGTTCAGTATGCTTCTTGCTACAACCAGCGCTGTCTTCTTCGAGTTCTCCATCATGTTCTAAAGCACAGAGGAGGAATAAGAAAATGTTTATGACTAAAGCCCTTTGTGGTGTTTCAAAAACGGTTCAAAATGGATCTTGTTATGACATTTACCAAACTCACTAGGGAGGCACATGCAACCTGAAGGCCCCATAACTGAGGAAGAACTGCAAGTGCTAGCATGATCTGCCATGTGCATGACCTGCAAAGACCTGTTTCTTCTGCAGCTTGACAGCTTACTAAATGTGCTTTGTTGTCTATGTTATTCTTATACTTTAGCTATCTTCCCTCTAAGGCTGGGGCTACATGTGGTTATTATTCTCCCATCCTCTGGAACTCACTACCCTAGTATGTCCAGTTAGCTCCTACCCTGTACGACTTCAGGCGATCCCTGAAAACTCATTTAATCAGGGAAGCCTACCCCACCTCCACTTAAAAATTGTACTACGGCCACCTCCATCATATTATCCCTCGAAACCTTTTGTACCACCTCCCCTTCCCTTTAGATTGTGAGCTCCATAAGCACAGCACTCCGATTCCTTCTGTATTGAAATATATTGTAATTGCACTGTCTCCCTTTAAATTGTAAAGCGCTGCGCAAACTGTTGGCGCTATATAAATCCTGTATAATAATATAATCAAATAATTAATGGGTATCTAATCCCAAGAACAGAAAATGGATATATGGCAGCTAACCAGCCATTAGGCTGTGATGACTACATTATTTTTACTATATTTATAGTCTTTTTTGCCTTTATTTTCACCTGATGATCCTGTGAGTAGTACACTTCTTGTCCAAAGGTGTAAATGCTCATTTACTGTACTGTTTGGAGGAGCAGCAGTATCAGTCCGCAAGACTACAGAACACCTTTCCCTCCTCTCCCCAGAAAACTGGGAACAATGCTGATGACACTCAGGAACATATCAGCTCACTAAATTACTAGCAGGATCAGCTGGTATTTGTTTGCAATAAGTCATCGAACAAACCTTTTCAAATTTATTACTGAGATTTTACTACTACCGTAACCTCAATTTCAGAACATTGAAATAAATGGGATGTTAAATGTCAGCCAGTAGCTAAATCTTTAATAATAAAAGCGAGAGAAGCCATGCCATCTACAGGGGATATAAAAAGTCTACACATCCCTGTTAAAATGTCAGGTTTCTGTGATGTAAAAAAAATGACAAAGATAAATCATTTCAGAACTTTTTCCATCTTTAATATAACCTATAAACTGCGCAACCCAGTTGAACAACAAACTGAAATCATTTAGGTGAAGGGAAGTAAAAAAAAAAATAATATAGTTGCATAAGTGTGCACACCCTTAAACTAATACTTTGTTGAAGCCCCTTCTCGTTTTATTACAGCACTCAAGTCTTTTTGGGTATGAGTCTATCAGCATGGCACATCTTGACTTGGCAATATTTGCTCACTCTTCCCTGCAAAAACAGATTGCCAAATCTGTCAGATTGAGAGGCATCTCCTGTGCATAGCCCTCTTCAAATCACCCCACAAATTTTCCACCGGATTCAGGTCTGGGCTCTGGCTGGGCCATTCCAAAACTTTAATTTTCTTCTGGTAAAGCCATTCCTTTGTTGATTTGGATGTATGCTTTGGGTCGTTGTCATGCTAAAAGTTACATTTCCTCATGTTCAGCTTTTTAGCAGAAGCCTGAAGGATTTGTGTCAATATTGACTGGTATTTGGAACTGTTCATAATTCCCTCTACCTTGACTAAGGCCCCAGTTCCAGCTGAAGAAAAACAGCCCCAAAGCATGATGCTGCCACCATGTTTCATTGTTGGTTCAACCTTGGTTTCATCAGACCATAACACATTTTCCCATATACTTTTTCCAAGATTTCAAATGTGTTTTTGCAAAACTTAGCCGGGCTTGGATGTTTTTCTTTGTAAGAAAAGGCTTCCATCTTGCAACTCTACCCCATGGTCCAGACATATGAAGAACACGGCATATTGTTGTCACCTGTACCACACAGCCAGTACTTGTCAGATATTCCTGAAGCTCCTTTAAATTTTGCTGTAGGCCTCTTGGCAGCCTCCCAGACCACTTGTTGACTGTCTTCACTGTGTTCCATGGTATATCTAATGCCTTGGAAATTCTTTTGTACCCTTCTCCTGACTGATACCTTTTAACAATGAGATCCCTCTGATGCTTTGGAAGCTCTCTGAGGACCATGGATTTTGCTGTAGGATGCAACTAACAAAATGTCAGGAAATACCTACTAGAACAGCTGAACTTTATTTGGGTGTTAATCAGAGGCAGTTTAGATGATGGCAGGTGCGTACTGACTCCTATTTAACATGATTTTGATTGCTTAATTCTGAACACAGCTACATCCCCAGTCATGAGAGGGTGTACACACTTATGCAACCACATTATTTTAGTCTTTGTCTCATTTGTTTACATCACAGAAACCTGACAATTTAACAGGGGTGTAGACTTTTTATATCCACTGCAAGTGCAGCAATAAAAGAAAATCATTTATTTCCACAAAATTGGCAACTCGCAATACGTAGTGAATCTTTATTCACCGGTTTGACCCTAGGTTAAGAGAATGCATACATGGATTCTGGTCACATTTACTACCCCAGAACTGTTTAACACCCATTGGTGAACATTGAATCAGCCAGGAGCACCACATAAATAGTCTGTGTGCATAGCATCAGGAATGTCACCTAGGATCCAACCCATGGCAATTCAAAACAGCAACTCACAATTTTAAGAAATCTGCAATTCAGAAATAACCTAGTTACCTACAGAATTATCATTTAATTTGGAAATGCTAACTAAGACTGAGGGTGAATGCCATAGAAGCCAAAATAACATTAAGCGCAAATTAGGAACTGCAACGCGAAACCAGCTAGCCACAAACAAATATATGAGTTGCCAGTATTCACTAAGCATTGCCACACAGGACAATTGCCTTATTACACAATGAAGGAGCTTTAAGCAATTTACCAGCTTCCAGCGTGTTGGGAGGGCTCTCAGTGAATAAAGTCCACACAGATAGAAAGCCCATCTACTTGTACTTTAGCTGTGGGGGGGACAGGGTGCTGCCGTCACTGAGAAAAAACTGAGTGGCATGATCTAAACACAGCATTGGGACCCTGCAAGCTGGCCACTTCCTAAGCAGCATTGGGACACTGCAAGCTGGCCACTTCCTAAGCAGCATTGGGACACTGCAAGCTGGCCACTTCCTAAGCAATGTTATGTCAGCTGTTTGCAAATGAAAGGCGGGATCTAAAAACTGCTTTGTAAATATATCCAAACTCTGACAAAAATCACACAACCCAAATCCCCAGTAATAACAGCTATAATTATATGAAGGGTCATGTCTTCCCCATCTATGAAGCTCCACACAGGTTACTCACCCTGCGGTTCTGATTGTGCTGCGAGGTTCGGATGTGTCTCTGTAGTGCGGAGAAGTTCATGGGAACGAATATGTCACAAGCAGCACAATGAGCTGCCTCAACCTTCTTCACAAAATGTTCCATTCCCAAGGCTGCAAAAAATGAAAAAAAATGGCTTTGTATATTGACTAGGTCCTTCTATAGCAACAGATCAACATCCTGAAGCATAACAAATTTAAAGTGGTAGTAAAGTCAAAATAATAAAAACCACTGATAGGCAGGGTTTTTGTAACAGAAGAGACCTCAGAGATCTTTTCTGTGAAAAATGTTCCCCCTACCTGTCAGTGGTAAATATGACTTGAGCCACGCATGTGCAGCTCAGACCAAGTTTACAGCCCACTCAGTGTGCTGCGGTGATATGAATTCCATGTGCATGTGTGGAAATGACGTCACCACAAACCAGTCATTCAAGCGGCTGAGGATATGGAACCCGGAATGAAGCTTTACTAAGGTCTGAATATGAGGCATTTGTTGCATAGCTGTTTCAGGTACTGAAGCCAGACAACACAGGTCATGGAATAGTTGACATCATATAACTTTAATTTTTTGTACTTTACAGTAGTTTTTAATGAAAAACCTGTAATATAGCCAAGGTAAATAACAAACCAAACACACAATGATTAATAAGCAGAACGTTTGGGGAAATCTGCATGCCAGTAAACAAATCAGTAGATCCAGAGATACAGGCAGCTAAATTTATATGCAAATCTTGAAGTTTATTATAAAAGTAAACCTTGATCCGGTCACCATTCACGTTTTTCAGGCAGACAGAATGGAAAGCAGTCATGGTTTGGATAATGCAGGTTTGGTTAACAACCCTTTAGATCCAACCAGTGTGTTAAAGTTCAACTCTGGGCTTAGTCCTGCATGCGGTTTGTTATACATCATGTCTTTTATAGTTGCCTTTGTTCAGATGTCTTCAGGCCAGTTATGTGTCCTATTGGGTCTCTTTCCTCTATGCCTCTTCTCAGGGACAAGGTGGTCTTCTGCTGATCCATAAAGCAGTGCTGACAAACTGTTAGTTTTACAATATGAATGAAGTGTGCTGTGGTGACATCCTCTGGGGGGGGGGGGAACCATGATGATCATAGTATGTTCTCAGTCTTCCGGATAGAATTACATTCAACTCAGGAATTTGAGGGCATCTTGTGGCAGATTAGAATTACTGTGGGGGCAACTCTGGAATAAACTCTGCCCCAAATTACATCACCAATCTTGTCTCCAAATATCATCCAAACCATACTTTCCTCCCCTCGCACGACCTCCTGCTCTCTAGCTGCCTTGTCTCCTCCTCCCATGCCCGTCTCCAGGACTTCTCCAGAGCTTCCCCCATCCTCTGCAACTCTCTATCCCAATTTATCAGACCATCGCCTACTCTGCTCACTTTTAGGCAATCTCTGAAAACCTAGCTCTTCAGGGAAGCCTATCCTGCCATCAGCTAATAGTGGAATTTTCTACTCCTTCTACCAGTCCATCCCCCACAGTTACTACCTTTTGTACCAGCAGCCCCTCCTAGATTGTAAGCTTCAAGGAGCAGGGCCCTCCTAACCCTCTTGTATTGAACTGCATTGTTGCTGTATTGTCTCCCGTAATATTGTAAAGTGCTGAGCAAACTGTTGGCGCTATATAAATCCTGTATAATAATAATAATAATTGCAGCCGAATATATATATATATATATATTTTTTATATATACTCTGCCTCTTGGCTTCTAAGAAAAAAGTATTACAATGCCCAGAGTTGGGCTTTAACTATACCCACAGACATAATTCAGTCCATGGTTTTTCCCCAACACTGCTGGCCAGCCAGGTTAAATGTCCCGTTCTGTCCTGACTGGTAATGTTCCTTCCTGATAAGCAGGTGCCAGCCTCCTCCTCTCCAGTTCTCTCCCAATGAAAAAAAGTCAGTGAGGTCAGCAGATCCTCTGGAACACTCTTGCCTTATGGTGATATCATACTTGCACAAATGGCTGCCCTCTTAAGCCTATGGCAGCTTATAATTTTCATAAGGTCTATGCACATAAATAATGGATAAAACAGATAAGAAACCTGTCATTACACTGGGTAAGGTCCTGGTCCCGGTAAATTTGCTGAATTGTTGTACTGAGGTCTTCAACAGCATTACGTCTTTCCTCAGTCTTTTTGGCCTTCTGTGATACATATTCCTGGGGAAGAAGATGAAGGGAAAAACTGATGCATGTAATTTTCTTGTTTGGTCTTCACTGATACCTAATTAACTATTTTGCTGTTAAGTGCAATAAACATTATTGCAATGGGCCAATACACATGGGTGATACACAGAAAAGATCTGTAGTTTTACATGGTAAACCGAATACTAGCAACTACGTACCTATTTCTTGAAACGGTAATTAAGAAATGTAGTCCTATTGGAAAGAGGGCTGTTGGGGCACAGGATCAACTGGGGCTTAAGAACAATCCTCAGTCATGTCTGTGGCAGACAATTCCTATTAAAAAATATACAGCATCTCACAGAAGTGAGTCCACCCCTCACATTTTTGTAAATATTTTATTCTATCTTTTCATGTGACAACACTGAAGAAATGACACTTTGTTACAATGTAAAGTAAGTAGTGAGTGTACAGCTTGTATGACAGTGTAAATTTGCAGTCCCCTCAAAATAATTCAACACACAGCCACGTCTAAACTGCTGGCAAAAAAGTGAGTACACCCCAAGTGAAAAATGTCCAAATTGGGCCCAAAGTGTCAATATTTTGTGTGGCCACCATTATTTTCCAGCACTGCCTTAACGCTCTTGGGCATGGAGTTCACCAGAACTTAACAGGTTGCAACTGGAGTCCTCTTCCACTCCTCCATGACGATATCACAGAGCTGGTGGATGTTAGAGACCTTGCGCTCCTCCACCTTCCATGGCCCACAGATGCTCAATAGGCTTTAGGTCTGCTTTGCCAGTCTATCACCTTTACCCTCAGCGTCTTTAGCAAGGCAGTGGTCGTCTTGGAGGTGTGTTTGGGGTCATTATCATGTTGGAATACGGTCCTGCGGCCCAGTCTCCAAAGGAAGGGGATCATGCTCTGCTTCAGTATGTCACAGTACATGTTGGCATTCATGGTTCCCTCAATGAACTGTAGCTCCCCAGTGCCGGCAGCACTCATGCAGCCCCAGACCATGACACCCCCAGCACCATGCTAGACTGTAGGCAAGACACACTTGTCTTTGTACTCCTCACCTGGTTGCTGCCACACACGCTTGACACCATCTGAACCAAATCAGTTTATCTTGGTGTCATCAGACCACAGGACATGGTTCCAGTAATCCATGTTCTTAGTCTGCTTGTCTTCAGCAAACTGTTTGTGGGCTTTCTTGTGCATCATCTTTAGAAGAGGCTTCCTTCTGGGATGACAGCCATGCAGACCAATTTGATGCAGTGTGCGGCGTATGGTCTGAGCACTGACAGACTGACCCCCCCCCCACCCCTTTAACCTCTGCAGCAATGCTGGCAGCACTCATACATCTATTTCCCAAAGACAACCTCTGGATATGATGCTGAGAACGTGCACTCAACTTCTTTGGTTGACCATGGCGAGGTCTGTTCTGAGTGGAACCTGTCCTGTTAAACCGCTGTATGGTCTTGGCCACCATGCTGCAGCTCAGTTTCAGGGTCTAGGCCATCTTTATGGAGAGAAACAATTCTTTTTTTCAGATCCTCAGAGAGTTCTTTGCCATGTTGAACTTCCAGTGACCAGTATGAGAGTGATAACACCAAATTTAACACACCTGCTCCCCATTCACACCTGAGACCTTGTAAAACTAACGAGTCACATGACACCGGGGAGGGAAAATGGCTAATTGGGCCCAATTTGGACATTGTCACTTGGGGTGCCATCAGTTTAGACATTAATGGCTGTGTTGAGCTATTTTGAGGGGACAGCAAATTTACATGTTATACAAGCTGTACACGCACTATGTCACATTGTAGCAAAGTGTCATTTCTTCAGTGTTGTCACATGAAAAGAATAATTATATAATAAATAATAAAAGATTTACAAAATTGTGAGGGTGTACTCACTTCTGTGAGATACTGTATATTTACATAAATATATGGCGTCAAAGTCTGATCTGATCCTGCACACATGACTATCCACCATCTGATGTCCATGGTTACCCTACAGGCCCAACAAAATAGGTACATTGATATTGATACGTACAGACACCAAGCGTTATTTATCATCAGATATAGGCTTGTATGCCTAGGGAAGTAACCTGGATTCTAGGCACAGGCACCATACACAGTCTTTACTTCTGTCCAATCCAGAAATAAACCCCTACAGTTACCAGTGTAACGCCAGAACAGGTTACAAAACCAGAATTTAAGGAAAACTATAATGAGAGAGAAATACTAAAGCTATGTATCTGGCTGTGTCTGCCTTCCATGTTTCCAAGACACAAACCCAGAACAAACCTGCAGCAAATAAAAGTCATAGGAAGATCAAACTTCCTCATCACTGGACTTGTTTCAGGTCAGTGGCTAGGCACTGAAGCCAAAGCATCAGCAAAACAGCCAATCAACCAGCAATGTCAGAAGGAAATAGCAAAAGGAATTTACAGTGTTTCTTCATGATATGTTTCCTTTAGGCCCATTTTGGCAATCCAATCAGGTCCACTTGTTAGTTTTTCAAGTGGACCTGATTGGAAGGTCCATGCATTCCTACGGACAGGAAAATGGACTTGTGTCCTTCAACAACAGCCTACCTCCAGGTCTGATCTGGTCCACAAAAAAACGGAAGGGGATTTGTCCTTTTCTGTTTAGGCGTAAGAATGCCATCAGCACACTTAGTGGCCACATAATATATACAGCAGCACCATTTCGGAGCCACGCAGGGCCCGTTCGTCAGGCAAGTGATGTCACTTTGTCACTTGCCTCAGAAAGGGGCCTTTTCGTGTTTCTGAAACATTGCTGCTGTGTACATTATGTGACCACTAAAAGCTTTGGACCCTTTTAAGGATTCCTTGGTGTGCTGGTGACATTCTGACAAAGGGGCCCTGCGTGGCTCCAAATCATTGCCACTGTATATATTATGTGACTACTAAATAAAGCTTTGGACCCTTCTGAGGATTCCTTGGTGTGCTGGTGACATTCTTGTTCTTGGATTGTCTGCGGTTCCAAGCCCGTGGTCACTGCAGCACCTAACACTACTGAAAAGACATTTGCAGGATCGTGTGTGTTGGGAAAACTGTGCTTGGAGCTCTTCTGGCCACTCATAGAACAGAGTAGGTTCTTTCTGCATCCAGTCCACAAAAACTTAGGAGACATGGACCTATCATCCGCCTGCTCTGTTCTAATTGGTACGGGATCTGTGAGCTGATCCCCTGCTGAACAGAACGGAATCTGCCCTGTCTGAAAGGGGCCTTAAATGGTTAGATTTCGAGCGAGAAGTGGCAAGGCTTGGTGGAGATTTGGAAAGAAGCTAATGCCCACTCAGGCTTCCATTGTCCTCCCCAGACACACAGAATGAATCTCAGGATGAACAGTTACTTGTACATGCTGTGGAGGACCTGAAGGGACACTTCAAAGTGAACAAGCCTGCATGAATCCATTCCTAACAGGGCACAAAATACAGCAACAGTATTCTTTTTCTGTAAGGCAGTACCCTAAAAAGCCACCCTTGCGCTCCAGATTAGGAACACTGCCTATGCTAAAATGACATCAGTCTGCTGCAGGCAGGATGAAGCTTTGTCTCAGTCTCTTCCCCAGTAATCAGACTGCAACAATGTACCACAAGGTGTGAGGCTGCCTCAGGGGTTGATATGTAACCACAGCCAGGAGCTGCACAGGCACCAGGATTTACAGGATCGTCTCATCTCTGAGCCAGCATATCAGTTGAGAAATTAGATGCCAACCCTGCATGATGCTCTGTCCTTCTGAAAACGAAGGCATTGTCAGGGGGAATACTATGTTCTCTGAGAAAGGTACAAAATACATTTAATTGTTATAGTGTATTCACCCAATATGAAATATAGATCTGATGATATTTCGTCTAAATGTAAATGGCATCAGTTTGTGGAAGACATGCAAGCAGGATTGGACTAACAAAGAATATTCTGTAGGAGGTGCAGCAGAAGCACATCCCTTAAAAGGAGAAATGCGGGAAATTAAAAAACAAAACAAACCAAACCACACACTTACATACTTACCTTTATGGCTGCAGCATCGATCAGATGCTGCAGCTGTCCCCTGCCAGCAGTAAGACTGAGAACTGAGTGATCACATGATCGCTTAGTTCTCTGTCTTCACTGTTGCAGAAAGCAGTGACTATAAGCCAACAGCTCTCTGCTCTGCCCCTCCAGCTCTCACTGGAGCACTTGGCTGCAGAGGGGCAAGAGCGTCGGGCTCAGGCTCTCAGTTAAGCATATGGGTGGATCCTGACATTAAAGTCAGGATCCCTGCAGAACCTGGATAATTGATGTCAGCTGATTGCAGGCTTTAATAAGCTGTTGGCTGAATTTGGGTCACAAGTATGTAGAAATGCAGTAAGTGCACTTCTGTGACCCAGAATACTGGTATGGCCAAAAAAGCTTTGGCCATAATGCTCTTTTAATTTATCTCATGGGGAAACTACAGAGGCCAGCTAGAGGACAATTGGTGAAAACAGAGCTAACTCACATACAAATTATGTCCTGATCCAACAATTGGGTTGAATTGGGCAAAGATCATTTTAGATATGTCAGCATGTTTAATCTGATGAGATAACTGAATGGTAGAAACATGCTGGAAGGTCATTCGTACCTGCAGGAAGTCAGCTGACTGTTTGGGAAGTTTCCCCCCTACATAGCGGAAATGCTCTTTATGGAATTCACTTTGCAGATGGCTGGTCATCTCCTCACTGTAGAAGGTGCGGAACTTGCACAAAGAACACACAAATTGGATCCTGTAACAGAGACATTACTTTGATTATATTTACTGGTTTAAAAGGCCTCTCTGTTTCCCTTAGGTATTCAGTCACCTACCTCTCCACCATCCTGTCCCGCAGACGTCTGCTCTGGATCTCCTGCTGTTGCTTGGTTGGTGGTGGTTTCTGTTCTGTAGAAGAACAACAGGTACCTGAGCCACAACTCAAACTTAAAACTGAACTCCAGTCTTACCTTTTTTCCCCCACACTTGTAGCAAGCCCTCTATTGAAAATGATTAGTTTCAAATCCTTGCAAATTTGATTTCACAATATAGCACCCTGTTGCAATAGCTATCTTGAGCACACCTTAATTTCCTGTCTTTACAACTTCAGTCATTCATCAATCATTTCTCTCCTGTTGGCTCCCCTCTCACAGCTATGGACTCTCTACCATCAATCATGTTGTTTCAGAGCTTTATGTGAAAGAACACATCCCTGGCATCTATTTAGATGGGCATGACCAAAAACAAACAAACAATCAGTAAACCGCACAGTTATGGTCTGCACTATCCAGTGGACAGCAGACAGAAGCAGGCAAGTCTAAAGGGATACTGGAGATGTGTTCTTTCATTTGACGCTTTTGAAAAAGATCTTTGGCAGAGTGCTCTGACGTTTACAGGAGCCTGCCAGCCATTTCCACCAAACATGAGCAAACAGTAGCAGAGACACTCAGTAATGAGATCACTGGGTCTCAAAAGAGGGATTCATTGATAAATCAAAAATGATTGCATTTTAAATTTTTAATCGCATGTTAGGGGGGAAAGGGGAGACCAAGGGAAGGCACTATAAGCTTACGCTACACTTCACCTTTAAAGGTGCAAATGGCCTACGGGTATTGCAATTACAATCATTAACATCTTTCAAACCTGAACAGTAATTTCTTTTTTATTTACACACTGGGGCTCATTGATTGCATCTTGAAAAGGTGAACTTAGCCTTTCAAGCAGAGGAAGAAGACTTTGCCTAAGCACTTTTTCCCCCAGAACGGATACAAAGCACTATGTTCATGTTAACATTCCTTTCCCCAGCAACACATTGTCACCTTCCTATTTTTCCCAACTGCAGGAACTGTTCAGGAACTGACAGCAAAGAGAAATATCTGGTACTTCTGGTTAGGAAGGAGAATGTAAAGCACTCCATGCCACAGCACTCCATGCTTGGTGATGGGCATTGGTGGTGTAATCTAGGGGTAGGGAGAGTTCTCATGTTTGAGTAAGATCTTCATGTCAACTAAAGGACTCTAGCTACATAAGGGCTCATGTTTATGGCTCTCCTATCACACTGGTTCAGGGTTGTCAGATCAACACGTTCTGCTGGAACCCTGCCTGCTATCCAATTATTATAGGCACTCAGAACTGCATGTCACAATTTGCAGCCAGGAGCTCATGATGCAGACGGTGACATGTATAAAAAGAAACAATGAGCAGGCTGGGTCAGATATCATCTACACTTCCCCAAATATTGTTCTTTATATCCGCTTGACAACTTTCGATGCAGCAGAACTGGTAATTACAGAGGACGTAATGCAGCGGCTGCTATAAAGATATAAAGTGACTTGTTTATGTAAATAGAAATGTAATTTGCATACTCTTATCACCCTTGTCTGTCTCTTCTGCCTCTTCTTGTTTGTCCTCAGCTTCCTGAAAGAGAAAATGTGCAACGACACTGTATTATATAGGGAAATTATGGTGTATTTTCAGCGAGTACACACTTAAAGTTACTTCTAAAATGTTACTTAAAAGTAATTTTACTGCAGCGTTCACAATTGCCTTCTCTCTCATTTTCATTACCAAATCACACGGAGATGTGTAGATTCTGCCTGTATTAGCTACTTAAATGTCAGACATGCTATTCGGTATCCTTGTTAAACCACCATCAAGATTAAAAGAAAAAAAAAATAAATGAAAGGCAGAGAGTCTATTATTCTCAGTTTAAGGAGACTGATAGGAGGAGACTGCATTGATAAAAGGATCAGTAAAGCACAATCAATATGTGGCATTGCTAAGGATCAAACGTGGCTATCCAGTGCACATATGATTATAAAATTAGACACCATTTAGAACGTATTAATAGAGGATATTGTTTAGGACAGAGTGAGAGTTTCTTAAAAGGCCCACCGCCTTACCCACTTATACTTGCCTTCTTTGGATTCCCCTGATGCACAAGTAGTAGTAGTAGTATTAGCAGTAGAAGTATTAGTAGTAGTAAAGCAAAGCAAGTCCTAACCCTGTGTAAGCTCAGTGCCGGATATGGTCAGCGTTTACACAGGGATGGTGATGTCACCCATCTCCACACAACAATGTTCAGGACTAGTGATTGTCCACTCAGGCCTGAGCATCGCATGTAGTTTGCTGGTCATATTCTCCTCCATACTAGGATGGATCAGGTATTTTGCCAATGAAGCAACGAGGAGCATTAGTGGGAGTTCAGATGGCCTTTCAAAAGGCTTTGTCAATTTTCAAGTTAATCACATACATGTGTGCACGTGTGTATATAAACATGTAGCCTGTATTTCTCAGTACAACTATTGATTGCTGTATGAAAAAAAAACTAGAAACCTTGCTGGGGATACTCCTAGTCAATAACTTGAAACCAGCATGCAATCAAAAGTATAACTACAGACAAAACTTTTTTTTTTTGTTTTGGACAGAGTTGAGAGGGATTAGAACATCTGTTTTTACTGCCCTGTATCTCTCTATGCCCGTTAGGGATATTCACCCTCTCTCTTTGTCCTGTTTACCATTATTATTGAAAGTGAAAGAAACAAAAAACCAAATTTTGCGCTGTCCTCAGAAAAGTAATAGAGGGGAAATCTTTCAATTGGGACACTAGTTCTGGTGACCTGGGCGTCCCCAAGGAATTCCCTTAACTTGCAGAGGTTTTCTCACTTCCTGTTTTGCCTATGGCACAGGAAGTGAAAATAAATCTCCCCAATAGGACTCGGATTGCTCTATAGAAAATGAAAAGAAAAAAAGGTTGTGCCTATAGTTCCACTTTAATCAGAGTTCTTGGTCTGCATATTTAGTGATCGTAAAATACCTAAAAATCATCGGATCAGGTTGACAGTCTGCAAATTAGCAGCTTCAGAAGAGTTCAAGAGCAGCTGAATGTATATTGCTGTCACCTTTTTTTCCTGCTAGATATAAAAGTCGCCTGGCAGAGCAGGATGATTATGTATGAAAAACACGAACATGTAGAGCTCTGTGCACGCACAAAAGAACTTTGAGATTCTTCCCTATGCAATAATTTTTTCTACCAAGATTCGATGAACAAAAGAAAGCACTTCAGGGTGTAGCATAAATGTACAATATGTTGTATATGACCACTGGGAACACTCAATTTGTAATGCTGATGTGAATCACTATACAGTGATCTTGGTATGCAGTGTTTACTGACAATCTCAGGATAGGCGGATCTGATGCAGTGAACCAGTATAACGCCTTGGATGTTTGCTGGCACCAGCCTAATGCTTAGAGCAGAACAATTAAGAAAACCTATACTGTGAGAAATAAGGGGACTGCTATTTACCCGACTGTCTCCAGCTTCAGTACTTTCACTGATCCAGAAAGGGTATGCAGGTTAGAAAGCCAGACTAAGAAGAGAACTCCTTAATATGTCCTGGATCAGTGCCTCAAAGTGCTGAATTTATTGAATCAGCATGACAGCCAGGCAGCCATCATATTCTGTCAGTATATGGTTTGTTTAACAGGAAGCATGTTTATTACTTCTATTATTATTATACAGGATTTATATAGCGCCAAGTTTGCTCAGTGCTTTACAATATAAAGGGAGACAATACAGCAAGAATACAGTTCAATATAAGAGGGTGAGGAGGGCCCTGCTCCTTGGAGCTTACAATCTAAGAGGGAGGGGCTGGTGATACAAAAGGAAATAACTGTGGGTGATAAACTGATAGGAGGAATAGAAGATTTGGTTATTAGCTGAGGCCAGGATTGGCTTCCCTGAAGAGATAGGTTTTCAGAGATTGCCTAAAAGTGGGCAGAGTAGGTAATAGTTGGATAGATTGGGGTAGAGAGTTCCAGAGGATGGGGGGAGGCTCTGGAGAAGTCCCGGAAATGAGCATGGGAGGAGACAAGAGAGCAGGCAGTCGTGGGAGGAGTGGAGAGTACGGTTTGGGTGATATTTGGAGACAAGATTGGTGATGAAATTTGGGACTTTTATGCCATTATAACCATGCCACAAAATATTTAAAGCCAGGGAGTGAGCCATGCCAACAGTGTACACACTCCTGCATTGTCTTACAATATGTGTAGAAAATTATATTATCTATAGTTTCAAAATAGAGATTCCATATAGTCTTACTTAGTATAAAGTCCTCACTGTTAATTAAAATTGACATACGATACCTTTTCAGTTTCGGCTCCAATGTCATGGCTGGCTCACTGGAAAGGCTTGCTCACTATTAGTGGCTGACCACAGACCATAACTGGATTCAGTCACAACTATCTGAGGCACTGTGCTGGTCCACTACTTAAGATCTGCTCAGTCAGGGATTCTGATTAAAGTACTGCTGATGGAACTCATACAGTACAAGGTGAGAGTTCCATATGTGAAGTTAATCTTCACCAAAATGTGGCCATGTATTTATCAGGTCTGCGATATCAGGAGGTTATAAGGTGCTGCTGATTTTCTAATTACTTTGATGGACTTCTACTTTTTACTTACCTACAGACACATGAGGGACAGACACTGGGAGGTCAGGCACATAGGGATAAGCCCGACAGAGACCAGCCGTTCTTCAAATTCCCGCTGGATCAGTAATATCTGCTAAGCTTGTCGGATAGTTCTGATGTGTTCGGTTTTTGATTATGTGAATGTATCTATCTATCTATCTATCTATCTATCTATACACACACACACACATATACACACACACACACACATATATATACATACATACACACAAATGCATTGGGAACACTACACGCTCTATTCGAAATCATAACATGAAGAAAAATATATCAAATTTGTGTTGTTCCTCTAAAACAATTGAAGAAAAGTGAATATTAGACTTCAAAAAAATAGCAGTGTTTGTATTCTTCTTTATAAACTCAAAACATTCACTATATAAACTGAAAAATGTTTGAAGATTTTGCTTTCCTTTGAATCACTTAATGAATATTTAGTTGTAGTCGCACTGTTTCTGAGAACTGCTGTACATCTGTGTTGCATGGAGTCACCCAACTTCTGGCCCCTGTGATCAGGTATTCCAGCCCAGGATGATTGGACTACATTCCACAGTTCTTCTCTATTTCTTGGTTTTGCCTCAGAAACTGCATTTTTATGTCACCCCACAAGTTTTCTACTGGATTAAGATCCGGGGATTGGGCTGGCCACTCCATAACGTCAATCTTGTTGGTCTGGAACCAAGATGTTGCACGTTTACTGGTGTGTTTGGGGTCGTTGTCTTGTTGGAACTCCCATTTCAAGGGCATTTCCTCTTCAGCATAAGGCAGCATGACCTCTTCAAGTATTCTGATGTATTCATACTGATCCATGATCCCTGGTATGTGATAAATAGGCCCAGCACCGTAGTATGAGAAACATCCCCATATCATGATGCTTGCACCACCATGCTTCACTGTCTTTACAGTGTACTGTGGCTTGAATTCAGTGTTTGGGGGTCGTCTGACAAACTGTCTCCGGCCACTAGACCCAAAAAGAACAATCTTACTTTCATCAGTCCACAAAATGTTGCTCCATTTCTCTTTAGGCCAGTCAATGTGCTCTTTGGCAAATTGTAACCTCTTCAGCACGTCTTTTTTTCAACAGTGGGACTTTGCGGGGGCTTCTTGCAGATAGCTTGGCTTCACATAGGCGTCTTCTAATTGTAACAGTCCTCACAGGTAACTTTAGACCTTCTTTGATCTTCCTGGAGCTGATTGTTGGCTGAGTCCTTGCCATTTTGGCTATTCTTCTATCCATTCGAATGGTAGTTTTTCGCTTTCTTCCACGTCTTTCAGGTTTTGGTTGCCATTTTAAAGCATTTGCAATCATTTTAGCTGAGCAGCCTATCATTTTCTGCACTTCTTTATATGTTTGCCCCTCTCCAATCAACTTTTTAATCAAGGTACACTGTTCTTCTGAACAATGTCTGGAACGACCCATTTTCCTCAAAATTTCAGAGAGAAATGCACTGTAATCAGCATGTACAACATTTGCTGCCTTCCTTCCTTAAATAAGGGCAATAATTGCCACCTGTTTTTCAAAGAATGAATGAATTCACTAATAGAACTCCACACTGCTATTATTTTGAACATGCCCCTTTCGATTAGTGATTCAATTACACAGAATCAGCAGCATGCATGTCATGACTGTTGGGTCTGTTGGATTTCTATTACTCTACTACAACTGCTAGTAAATTATTTGCCATGTAGAAATATCATTTCCACCAAAAACAGTGAATGATCAGGTTAGTGATGTCTGACAGCTATTATTTTGAACACAACTGTATTTATGTGTATATATATATATATATATATATATATATATATATATATATATATATATATATATATATACACATATATACATATATACACATATATACACACACACACACACATATATACATATACACACATACATACACATCTTCTATAGTGTATGGTTTTATTTCATGGTTTTGGGTTAATCGTCCTATATGACTTATATGACGTTTAGGATTGTTTCTGTCATATTAATGTAATTTTTTAGCAATAACAAGGCTATCCATGTACAATCACTTCAGCTTCGGCAACATATCCGTATGTTGCTGGAATTGGAGTCGTTATACTGGGATGATGCCTGCAGCTGCCGGCACCATCCTTGTACTGTTTTTTTAGAGCCGATATTCATTTCTCTTCTAATAGCAAGAGTATAGCAAGCTAATTAGTCACTTGATTACTATTACAAGCAGCAAGACGGGGCGTCTCTTCCCTTCCAGGGCTTTAACAAAAGCTCTCATCCCAGCAGGGGTTCCGATCGACCAGATGGCGGTCACAGAGCCAGACAAGGACCGGATCAGCTTTGTTTGACTAGTATAGTAAACTAGAATGCGATGACCCGTAACTAAACAGCGATCTTAGTCACAAGGGATGTTTACATTCCTTGTGACAGTAATAAAACTGATTAAAAAAATGTAAAGCAACTGTGTAAACAAAAAAATAAAAATAAGAAAATAATAATTTAAGTATCCCTGTTCCCCTGTGCTTGCACGCAAAGGCAATAGTCTTGCATGCACACAAGCGATCGTCCCACACGAGGTATTGCCACAAACATCAGATCATTGGCAGTAAATCTAGCACCAGACCTCCTCTGTAAATTCAAAGTGGTAACCTGTAAAGTTCACATATGGATAGTAAATTTACGTCGTTTGTTGCTGTTGCACGGGCGGGCGCAATTTTAAAGCGTGACATGTTTGGTATCTATTTACTCAGCGTAACATCTTTTATATTTTACAAATAATTGGGTTATGTTTTTTAGCATAAAAAAAAGTGTTTTTTCCCAAAATATTGCGTTTGAAAAATCGCTGCGCAAATAGCATGCAACATAAAAATTAGAAAAACCCAATTTATTCTCTAGGGCCTCTGCTTTAAATATACTATATAATGTTTGGGGGTTCTAAGTAAATTTCTAGCAAGAAATACTGATTGTGAACAAAAAGTGCCAGAAATGGCCTGGAAGTGGAGAACTCTTTTTACAATGTACAATTTTTCACCTACAGTTTGGGATGGGTTTCAATACTGACCTTCCCCTATCGAATGTGAGAAGTGGTTATGGATTAATAATATTGATATTATGCAGTAGTGCCCATGTTATTTGTTTAATCATCGCAATTTTATTACAACTATGGGACTTACTGTCTGTGTGCTGGTTCCTGCTCCTTCTTGTTCTCCATCTGAAAGCACAGATTTTCAAATTACTACAAATTCAGCAAAGGTGTATGCAAAGTAGGAAGCTGGCTGCTTCTGGCCTGGGTACCATCAAATGCCAATGTATAAAATGATAGGAAAGATGGATTTGACAATCAGCAGTTTATCCCCACACTAGACACTGCTGTTACTCAAAAACTGAAAAGACGTCTGTAGAAAGGTTTGCCTGCCTAGGTCAGTGATGTCAATTATACTGATGCTATAAAAAAAATGAGCTTGGATGATGTTGAGCTTCGTTTAGCTCTGAAGAAAACCCACTTCATCAATCAGAAGTAGTCAAAGAATGCCTTTGCCTTTTCATTGATCACCTATATTTCCAAAATCCTAATTAACGTGTTTCCTGCCCCCATACATTGATAAAGTAGTGGAGTTCTGAATCTAAGAGGACTAGACCATCGAACTATCGATACCTTGGGGTACTCAAACAAGCACTTTGAATGCCACAATCAAATGTTATCATCAAGTTTTCTGTGAAAGGAAGGTGCTAAATGCATGTGCATTGCCCAGGAACATTGATTAATCATTTAAGAAAAATTGGAAGGTTGCAGCAGTATAGACAATGGACAGATGTCTCGTTAGTCACTGGCCTGGCAGGAATACAAACCTGCTTGAATATATCCTTACACGAATGCATGCCCAAAGCTGACTCCCAGTAGGGACTTACACGGAATTTCATTGAGTTGGGTATGTTGTGGGTAACCTCATGACTGCGACAGATATTATTTTGAAGGGAATTGTAATTGGTAGTCACCATTATTGTTTCCGGTCAACGATTGGCTTATGGGTCTAGCTGTGGCTAACAATTACTTTTAGCTGGTAACAGCTTCAGATAAACCAGTTCAAGCCTCTACCCTGTACACTGCTGAGTGAGGAATTTCATGGTCGTGGGTGGCCAAACTGAGTCCACCCAAATCGGACTGAACTTAATTGGAGATCTAGGTCTGCCTCAGCTATACTGCCATATACTTCCAGCAGATGGACAATGGCAGGACAATGGGAGCACTTACATATCCAACCCAATCTCTCCACAAAATATTTCACAGCATGTCTGCACACATCAGCATCTCACCTCCTTCTGATTCAGACTCTTCACTTTTTGCCCCATCACCCTCATTGCTCGTCTTAATCTTCTTCTCTACTGGTCCTCCTCCTTCTGCTCCCAGCCTCTTCTGAAAGTAGAGAATACAACATTTCTCATATCGACATACCAACACTAAGTTCCATGCCTGAGTGTGCAGAATTCTAATGGCTCCCTCCCAATTGCCTGCTTTTTCCATTTACTTTTTCAAACACAAGAACTCAGCTGCCATCTCACACAACTGATGCTTCCATCCAGCATCGATGGTTGCCACCCCTAAAGAGCAACTTGTTCAGTGGCAAGGCACACCTGAGCACAGCTAGATGCCCGTTCTGAAAGAGACAGCCCTTCCAAAAAGCTAGGTAATGGCACCCTCTAGCACCAGATGGGAGACCCAGCTGTGCTAAACATGTGACAGATTTACATGTAAGAAATTTAGAGAGTCCATCCAAATAGATCTACATGCATGGATAATGACTGAAGATGATTTTAATACAGGCTGAAAGGACAATCCAGTCATATCTAAGGGACTTTGCCATTAATCACAGGCAGATTATCTTTGGGGTAACTGCCCTTTCAGACCTCAGGATTCAGGAAGGCAAGCATCTACGAGGGGCGTTCAAGTAAAACTGGGACTTCTGAGTTTATAATATAAAATAATACATTTCAAGGAGTGAAAACTGCATTTATTTTTGACATACTCCCCTGCTACATTTATACACTTATCCCAGCGTTTAATAAATGCCTGGAAAGCTTCAGCACAGAAAGATTTGCCAATACACCTGAACCATTCTAGGACAGCCTGCTTTACTGCGTCATAATTGTGTTCACCGTTTCTACAAAGATCTGTCTCTTGTAAAATTTCATGACTGGTTAGGCATCGAGTATCAAGGATCAGGCGTTCCACGCGCTCAATGTTCACAGGCATGACTGCTGTGGACTGGGGACCCCCATGGTTGGGATCGTCACTGATGGACATATGGCCATCTTTGACACGTTTACCATTCAAATGTCTTACTGCCTCTGAGTGTCTCATCACTGTGTTGTGCTTGAAGTCTTCTATAGATAACCACAGGTTTTAAGCCCTCGTTCATAAGAAACTTCATCACCACATGCTGGTCCATACACGCATTAACACTGCTGTCTGCCATCTTGATTTACGGTCTCTGGAACAGTAACAGGACATGTCACGGATCCACGGTCGCCGCCACCAACATGCGACAATCGCACGACCGCGACTAACAGTAATACGTCACGCCCACGGCGTCAGACCCCAGACCTTCTCACCAAACTCGTGACCGAAGGACCGGCCGATCTAAAACCGCGGTGTGACGCGTGTAACAAGGCCCCACCCAGCTGCACCTTGCACAGCGATTGTCCAGCTAATGGGCTACAATCGGTGCCTGCAGCCTGAATGCGCTTGTTACTGGGTCGGGTCAATTACGCAACTAACCCTTCTACTGCCACCACCGTCTTGAAGTGTACAGAGAAGACGGACTGTCAGAAATACACAATAATGATTGAAAAGTCACCTGTCCAATATGGTCAATTGGGCAGGGAGTAAACAAACACAGTAGCGTCTCTTCAAAAGGCAGGAATTCGTGAATTGCAGGTAAGCGCTTAAAAACAGTTTAACACTTTCAGAAAGAAAGATTTATTACTAAAAGAGTCAAACAGGTGCAATAAAATATTTACAAAGATGTCACAAATATATATATATGTATATAAAGATACAGCAGAGATAATAGGGAGGAAATTACAGGGTTACTTGCCCATATGCCTGGGTTTGCAGATCCAAGTTGCGGAGGACGATTCTTTATCCCCTCCTTCGATGTTAGCTGGGAGATCTGTGTAAAACTTAAACTTGCTTGTCTCTTCTTAAAAATCCCTCTCAAAGGGAGGTGGGCTCTGACTATACGTTTTGGGAATGGTCAGTGGGAAACTCTGAATTAAACTACAGCTTCATACCCCACGATATGAAACATACAGTTGACCTGAGAAATGTTCAATTCTCTTTCAAGTCCGGGAGAGAAGCTATCTTATCTTGATTACGATGGGGGAGAAAGTTTACATGTTTCCCCAGACAACTGGCACCAAACCAGGGATATCTTAACCTGGTTGACCCACACCATCTGGCAGGAGATAAAGTTTGCCTCTCAGGAAGGGAGGGAGGTAGGGAATGAGGGCTGAGAAATAGAAAATATCTCGAATAAAAAGAGAAAAAATGGAAAAGGAGAACTCCGCTCCAACTCTGATGAGCTAGTTTGCTACAGGACACACTTACCACTTGCTAATGCGTGTAGTAACACCACGCTAGAAGCCGTTTATACCTGTAAAACTAAAAGTCCTGGTTTGACTTGAACGCCCCTCGTAAAAAGCCTCTAGCTTTTCATCAAGATGCCTTAGGGGTCAATTTTAATAACTCTCACTTATGCAAATAGCTATTTCAATGTAAATAACGGGATAGATAAAAGACTACCTTTTGAACAAGATTTGACTTTTTTTCTTTTTTTTTTTAATGATGTATTTCTGAAGGATGAATGGCAATTGTTGCCTATAGTATTCATTTAGATTTTCATAATGTTTATTGGTTGCAATGGACAAGACCTGTTCTTTCACTAAAAAAGGATAATTTTACTGTTTCATAGTTAAATTATTAGTGACTGATCAGCTTGCAATGTATTGAAAGGGGAAGTCATACAAACAGCCTCTGCTCCATGATAAACAGTAAGTTTGCTCTTAAAGTGAATGATTAGCTACTGTACGCACTTTTTCCTTCCAAAGTTTTCTGGACTTCTGCTTGAATCCTCCACCGAAGTAAGAGTTGCCAGTAAATGCCCTTAGTCCCTGGAAACCAGCTAGCTCTCGGAATGTTCCTTGGTTCAGAAGTGGCGTTGGACGGCCAGATCCTCTAATGGCTGGAGGAGATCTGAAATTACCTCTGAGTTCTCGTCTTGTATCCCCCCTCCACCCCATCTGAGAAAGGTGGGAAGGGTGCTGAGTTCTCCGATTTCCATATGCTCTCTCTGGCTCAGAGAACCCATAGCTACCTCGATCCATTCGACTGTAGGGACCATAGCTGTTCAACAGAGATTACATGAAAAAAACATTTTGGATATTAGCCAAGATAGCCAAAAAAAAGTAGAAAGATATATTTTATTGGAAGTCCTATTTTTGGGTGCATAGTGACTAAAGAAAATGATATTAAAAGTACAGAACCTTGCTGCTAAAACCCCCTATAATAAAGTTACCCTGATAATTTCCTTGTCTCACTACTACCATTGCTGTTTCAGCCTGTGTATCAAAAGGTCACCAGTGCAATCAGTGGGACTAACACAGAATATTTGCAGCAAGTAGATACTTGAAGTGATTGTAGCCGTATTAGTGCACATGTAACAAAAACACTTTAGTACAGTCTAAGATACTTTTTTATTTCAATAACATCCAAATTTTCAGGACACGCTTTTGGGGTTGTTTCCCCTTCTTTAAGTGTCCTGCTTGGACCTTGAAGAAGAGGGTACATCCTAAATGTTTGCAGCAAGTAGATGAGATTGCAAGGACAAATATTCAGTGATCTTCACATGGTGGTTTTAGCAGCTGGCAAAACTTGACATACAAAAGGTTCTCTAATCAACTTTCACCTAAAAGTTAACTAATGGTTTTGTGTGCAGTTTGAAGAACTGCAGCAATGATCTTACAAAAGTGCAAGGCCACAATAGCTTTGATATGTCCTGGAAGTAATTATGTGTAACCCCTTGCCTCTGGTAACCAGAAGTCCTCCTTTACCCTACCTGGTCTATATAGGGCCAGCACTGAATCTACATTGGACAAAAAGGAAAGCTGGGTTTCTATTCAGGGAAGCGGACAGGAGGGCAGAGTTCTTGCTGGTAAAGTCAACACCTACAGCACAGACCCTGACCTTCCGTGATGTATGAGAGCTGAATGTTCATAATATGCCAGGTGTCTTCAAAGGTTCTAAACAAAGGGCCAGATGGAGAAGATAATGTCCCAACAACAGTAGGTGTAAACCATGTCCCAGGGTTGGTGAGCAGGGAATGTAAGAAAAAAAAAAAAAGGGATCTACTGACTGTTTCATGGGAGCGGCAATATTGTCCCATCATTGGTAACAGTAAGGGGAAAAGCACCCCAAAGGCAAGCAAATGGTCGCACCCAGCCGCCAGTTTGGAGAGCACTGCACTACACTGAGTTCATACAGGCCAAGCAATGTGAAGGAAGACATCTGCTTACCAGGAATAAAGTTTTAGATTCAGGTATCGGCTATGAGAGCCCTGAACTTTTAGTAAAACTGTACTTGTAAAATAACTTAAAAGGATAAGTTCACCTTTCCAAACATGTTAAACCCATATTCAGGATGTAACATGTAACATGTTACGAAAGGACTCTCCCCACACCACCCCGATCCCCCGTTTTGACAGCTAGTGGGGGATCTTCTCCCCCCAATAGCTGTCACAATTAAAAAAAAAAAAAAAAGTGCCGGGCTTCGCCCGTGTGTCACTCATTCACAATATTCTGTGAATGGGAAAACTTTGCCTTTGCAGCTGTTGGCTTGTGGTTCTCAATGAACTAACAGGGCACGGTTGAGCACTGTGGTAGTTCATTAGTTCATTGATTCTTCCTGTCAGAGTGTATTTGCCTGCCCGTACGAGGTATGAACACACAGACACACTGACAGGTCTGCAGGAGTCCTACAATGCTTTCCAGGCTCCAAAAAAAAGAAAAAAGGAAATGCACATTTTATTTACCTTAAAAAAAAAAAAAAAAAAATGTGCATTTATTATTTTTTTGTTAAAAGGTGAACTTATCCCTTAACTTTATTGATGCCGTGGCATTTTTAAAATTTATTAATGTAAGAGTTAAGACAGGAAATGCAGCAAAGTATGAAAGGATTTGATTTTCAGATTAGATCATACACCCCGTACATGCTATATCCATAATAGCCATCACCACTAAATACATTCAACCATACAAACAACTCAGACACACAAGGCCATAAATACAATAAACTGGAGGAAAGATGTATTTATATTGGTATCCATATTCCAGCTGTCATTCTTTTAGGATGAAAACTGGAATCTTATTGGTCACCACACTTTATGGTGAAACTGTCACTGAATATATCTAATAATGCAACCAAAAGGGGACATTTTGCTCTTCCTCCTCCTCCCTCCACTGGATATTTTTTTTGGGAGAGGGAGCAGGTACCTGGTTTGACAGGTACCAGTTCTCCTCCTGCCCGCAGCCTTCTGGAACACATCACAAGTCCCAAAGGACTGCCGGACCATTTAGGCTCCTGCATGCGTGGTGGGCAGCCGCCTGTGCAGCTGCAAGCAGTCATAGCCAGCTGCCTACAATTAGGATGTCGGTGCTGGGAACCAATGACCGGTGAAGAAAATTCTTGTAGCTGCTGACTTTTAACTTTCACACATATATGGCTGAAGCAATTTGAATGGTTGAATGATTGCAACCACAGTACAAAACAACTTTGCTGGGTTTTTTGCCTTCTGGATCAACTGTGGGTATAGGATTATAACTTTTTTTTTTTTTTTAAATGGTTGAACTGGGTGGACTTTTGTCTTTTTTCAGCCAGACTATCAGAAATTTATTTTCCTGTTTGTGCGATTGTCTCACTGAGCTTGAGGTAAAACCTCAGGTATCCTCTTAATCTGGGGCTCCTGTATTCTTATTTGTTTATTGTAACTGTTGATGAAAAATTAAAATAAATACCTAAAAAAAAACAAATCTCAGGTATTCTCAACTGTACCAAATCACCCTTCACCCTTTGTGATCATGTTACCATCTACTGGGATCCTAGGGAAGCAAATTTAGTTCAAGCTCATGCAGAGACCCTTTCATCTCTGATGACCTTGTGACCATCTACAGGGTGCTGGAGAAGCCCCATTACTTACTAAAAGACTGGGATTCATTGTCTCATTGAAACCCCCCTGTAGAACGTCAAATGATCACTCAAATTTGTGATTGGCTCATTGAGTTCAAAGTCTAGTTTCAGGCGTACCCAGCTCTATAAAAACATCCTTTCATCTCAGGTTATCATTTGACCTTATATCTACAGAAGTACTGGGGAAAATGTTCCTTTTGTTACAACACTGGGCCTGATGTTACAGAGCCAGTCCAGGCTCTGGAGAGATCCCAACTTTAACGTCGGGATCCACCCAGATGCCTGACTGGCAACTGGCTCAGCCTCTCAGAGAGCCACTGAGAGCCTGTGCCAGCCACTCCCTTCCCCTCCACAGCCCAGTGTTCCTGTCCATTGTCAGTCACCGGCTCTCTGCTAAGTGAAAACCGAGAACTGGGCAATCAGTGGTCTTTGATCACTCATTTCTCTCTCTTAGAAGCAGCGGGAGACAGATGCTGCATTGGACCAATGCAGTATACACCTAGGTGAGTATATAGATGGTTTTTTGTTTAGTTTTTTTTATTCTCAAACTTCACTTTTAAGTGTTTATATCAGGATAATGGGTGCTGGCTCTTAAATTATACAATAAGTTGCAAACACTATAAACAGTGACAAGTTCACTTTAAAGTGAATCTGTTGGGACAGAACTACAGGAGCTGCCATTGTTGTCTTTCTACTAAAGGTATTGCACCCATGGCTGTCATTTTGTTCACAGCGTCAGTAACTGGTGAGACATTATTTCAAGTAAACAAATTAAAAAAAAATACAAAAAAAAAAAAAAAAAAACAAGCAGCAATGATCATAATTCTGTCCTAACAGGTTCTCTATTATCTCCTCCAGTTTTCATAAAGCCATCTCATTGTATCCTCAAGGGACGTCCATCCATGTGTTACCTATCTCTGCCAGGTCCCAAATATTTTGCTCCATCATTAGAGGGCACCGGGCATGAGGTCATCCAGGAATCTGATACAAAACTGTATAAGCCAGCAGAATCATGACCATAGTCAAACGTATAATCGTAGGACTCATAGCCTTCAAGAGAACAGTAGGAAAGAGGTTCTTTAAATATTAATTTCTTATGGACAATGATAACTTATCTAAAAGGGTTACTCCAACTTTATTCACTTTTCTGGCTAATTTGACATTCTTAACCAGGGCAGGAAAAGAACCAGTTTTGTGAATAGTATTCATTATCTATTGTGTTTCATTTGTATAGGGACCTAAAGTGGAACTAAACCCTCCCCATCCTTTACAACCAAGGATGCTGCCATCTTAGCCTCTGTTTGATTTCAAGTTGCAAGGCTGCAATGTGTCATTAGCTTAAAAAAGTTTTTTTTTTTTTAGGGTCCCCTCTAACATAGTTTAACTATTGAGTTAATCAAGAGCAGAGCAGCATTGTTATGGACATGTAAGTCATGCAGCCTCTATTTGTCCTAGGGACCATTCTCAAAGGGAAGACAAAAGAATTTTAGTTGCCCCCAGTGGAAGAAGAAAGGGACACCTCTTCCACTGGTAACTATCAAAAGATGGGACTTCTATCATCTTCTGAAAATGTAAACTAATTCCTGCTGTGTTCTCTAGAGAAAGGACAAGCAGGAATATTTCACTGATAAAAAAAACCCCCAAAAAAACGCAGAAATAAATTTTGACCCTTCCCAAACCAATTAATAAAAAAAAAAAAAAGGATTTGGATGACACTCACTGGACATTTTTATAGCGGCTGTTTTTGGCTTCTGGTGTTTTTTTCTACAGCCAGTAAACTCCCCAGCATGTTATCCTAGGTGTCCATGTACACAGACTATAATCAGTGTTTTTTGGCAGGGGCGTTTTTTGGCTGGAAAAAAAGCCTTAACTAGTGGGTTTCTAGAGGAGATTTTTAGCTGTAAAAATGCTCTAACGCTGAAAAATGCGGCAAACCAGTGTTTTTGGACTTTTTTTTTGAGCAAAAATAAAATTTGTGGGGGGGAACCCCTGGTAAGAAACATAAAAAATGCCAATGCAAAAAACACTGAAAAACTCAAGTTTTTAACATGACTTTACACAGCTAACGTTACCCACGTTATTAAAATGCCCCGTGTGCATGGAGCCTTAGAGCGTAAAAATGAGCTCTAAATGTAATCAGTATTGCATGCCAGGTATCAATAAAAAGGGAAAATGAAAGTGTACTTTCCTTATACCCCAACAGGGGCGGACTGATCATTTGGAAACTCAGGCACTGCCCGAGGGCCCGGGGTCAGTAGAGGGCCCCATGAGATGCCCCTGGTATCTTTTTCATAGGCTTTTTTGAGTTTGGGCAAGGACCACAGGGGCCCCACGATCCCCTATTGCCCGGGTGCCCCATGAGTTGTCAGTCTGCCCCTGACCCCCAAAGACCCACATGACCTTATAAATACTGTATAAGGCATGTAAATGGTCAATAACAGTAAAAGCATCCAAACCTAAATCTGTGAAGTTGCCAATCACATTTATCACCCAAAAGTGAGGTGCAGAATGGGGTGGGCCCAGAACCTGACCTTCTTCATTATTTTTTGCATACTTAAGAACTCTCTTTTTTGGGTGCTGTAAAAAGAAACCTGTAGCTATCAGTGGAAATGTATTATGTTAAAACAGCTAATGAATACACTGCAAACAAATGAGGTAATGAACACAATTCACAAAATATGTTACTTCACCACCCTATTTCATAGTATCAAAATTGTCACAAAATTGGAGTTACACTCTATCTAAAGCCTAGAAAGCCACAAAAAGACAAAAACGGACAGTTAGCAGCAGTGTGTGCAGCAAAGAGAAAAAACAAAGATGTAGGAAAATCAAAGTACTCAGATGCAAGCTCAAGTGTAACTACACAATCCAATATTCTGTGTCCAAGATCAACCAAATGGCAATGATTTGCTACTGAGAAAACCATAAAACGGCTCCCTGGGAAAGGAGTATGTGTATTGCCCCCCTCCAGTCACTGAAGAACCATATTACATTCCAGCAGTGAAATGTCTGATGCGACTCCCTAGTTATTCTCACTAAGGCCAGGTTCACAGCTGTGAAGGTGCGGGAGTGCATGTAAAACGAATGCATTCCTGCACCTGAACTTGCTTTTAGGAAAATGCGCAGGGGTCCCATTGACTCCTAATGGCATCCCCACGCACTGAAAAAGGCAATGCGGTTTCCGGCATGCAGAACCATATGGAGGCAAAGCACCATGCAGTTTCTGTGCAGCCATGTTTAAAAAAAAAAAAAAAAAGAAGAGGTTCCGGGACCTGTCTCCTGCAGGAAACGCAGGTACAGCAGCCCTTTGAAATGAATGGGCTACTGTGCAAACATGGCAGGCAGAACTGTGCAGATTTGAACCTAGGCTTAGTCCCACTACTGTGATCATATACAGGGATGCATGTGACCCATTTAGTTCTCTGCCACAAAGGGGCTTAATCAGAATTCTTGTGTACACTGCAGGGATTTACTATATAGCAGGGGTGTCCAAACTATGGCCCTCCAGGTGTTGAGGAACTGCAAGTCCCATGAGGCCTTGCAAGACTCTGACATCCACAGGCAAGACACCCAAAGGCATGATTGGACTTGTAGTACTTCAACAGCTGCACGGTCATAGTTTGGACACCCCTGCTCTATAGGAATCAATAACCCTCACTAGCAAATCAAATTGCCATAACAAGGTAGCCTTTACTGCAGTAGGATCTCACCTTCTGGCAGCCACAGTGACAAGTGGAATGCAGGGAAGAGGAAAAAACATACTGCAGTTACCTGTATATCCCGGGTGTGCTTCATGCTTCAGCTGTTTCCATTTACCAACGGATGACAAATTTAACCTAAGTTCTGTAAACAGCAGCATGGTGTTAATGATTCATGGCAGAGAAGTCTCCAAAAAATTAGAACTTGGATCTACCCTCATATCAAAACTATCAGAGATAACCTAGGGTGTCCACAGATGGGCAGATCTCCCGTCAAAAACAGGTGAGTTGTCCATCCTTGCAGGAGGATAGTGAGCACCAGGGGGATACTTGACAGATGCCAACAGTGGCAGTCATGTAGTATATATTATTTAAACGTAAAACACCGGCACTCCTTCAATCCAACACAATATTATTACATACCCCAATACTGCCTGGTTTGAATTACAGGTGGGCCATTGACCTCTACATTTAGGGGCATGTCCATGAAGGTTCTCTTTTATCCATGTCATAATACATTTAGTAGTAGTTAGGAACATTCAGTGTGGAAGACATTTCGTAGTTTATGCAAGCCAATTTTAATGAGTGTCAGGCAAATATTTATTCCAATTAGATGGCTGAAGAAGTGAATAGTTGTCAAAACACTGGGGTGGAAATGTTAAAATTGTGTCATATGAGGAAGGCAGATGGTGTTGAAGGCCCCTATGCCTGTTCAATGACGGTTGTTCCAGTTTCACATACAGGGCCTCTTTCACACCTCCTGCTAGCCTCTTGCATTTTCTTTTCTGTCCAAAACATGCACTTCCCCATCCTTAAAAAATGTCCCTTTTCCTTCAAGTGTAGGAAAACTGTCTTGACCAGCTGAATTGCCCTCCTATGTTTGAACCATATCTTTGTTGAGAGTTTACTTCACCTCCCCAATGTACAGGTATTTGCATTCCTCACTACCCTGCACTGTATGTACCAGGTCAACTCACTTGTGTATGGGTGTTGGGTCATTTGGAAATGCAAGCACTTGTGCATGGGTGTTGGGTCATTTGGAAATGCAAGCACTTGTGCTTGGGTGTTGGGTCATTTGGAAATGCAAGCACTTGTGCTTGGGTGTTGGGTCATTTGGAAATGCAAGCACTTGTGCTTGGGTGTTGGGTCATTTGGAAATGCAAGCACTTGTGCTTGGGTGTTGGGTCATTTGGAAATGCAAGCACTTGTGCTTGGGTGTTGGGTCATTTGGAAATGCAAGCACTTGTGCTTGGGTGTTGGTCATTTGGAAATGCAAGCACTTGTGCTTGGGTGTTGGGTCATTTGGAAATGCAAGCACTTGTGCTTGGGTGTTGGGTCATTTGGAAATGCAAGCACTTGTGCTTGGGTGTTGGGTCATTTGGAAATGCAAGCACTTGTGCTTGGGTGTTGGGTCATTTGGAAATGCAAGCACTTGTGCATTGGTGTTGGGTCATTTGGAAATACAAGCACTTGTGTATGGGTGTTGGGTCATTTGGAAATACAAGCACTTGTGTGTGGTTGTTGGGTCATTTGGAAATACAAGCCTCTGTCTCAGTGTATACCCAAGTGTTCTGACAGTTCACACCTTCAGTCATATAAAAAATCAAAGAATTAACACCAAGGATGGGATTATTAACTAAAACAGATGGCGTTCCACAATACGTACACTTTCCAATCTGTTCTTAAAGTGGTTGTAAAGGCTGAAGGTTTTTTTTTTTACCTTCAAGCATTCTATGTGCAGTGTGCAGCTCCCCCCTCCCCTAATACATACCTGAGCCTGATCTATATCCAGCACTGTGCACACGAGCCTTGGTTCTCTCAGCTCTCTCCCTCCTCATTGGCTCCTGCTGCTGTCAATCACAGCCAGTGAGGAGAGAGCAGGCGACGGGGCCGAGTCGCACTCTGTATGTCTTATGGACATACAGGCCAACTTGGGAACGAGCACAAACGAGTGCAAGCTGCTTGCTCTGGGAGCACTCAGTTGGGTAGGGATCAGCAGAATTTCGATCCATCTATGGCCGTTCCAAAACATTTTTGTTGAAAGGGAAGTTGGAAAATTATCATTCAATTAGTGGTCTGCAGCGCTGATCAATGCATTCTGACAGCAGAGAAGTCCCCACTGTCAGACAACAACAGCATAGCAGAGGATTCCTCCATCCACTTGCCATCTATGACCACCTTTGGACAATAACATCCACACCCTCCATGGTGATTAGGTAAAGGGGTCAGTGCCACCTGTGTGGATATAAATTCTGAGGTTAAGTGGCTCGGATAAACTACAAAACATCTTCAACATTACAGAATAAGTTCAGTTACAGGTGACTACCACTAGATAGGGGCATATACAGTATAAAATGCAGTGAATCAGATATTCAGCAAACATTCTCTGCAGGGGAGTCTTCTATGTTCTTTGTTTTAAAGGACAGTGATTAGTTTGGTGAAAGTTACATTCACTGCTTTATAAATAGACCCCTTAGGGTCCATGGTTTACTTATTAGAAATTTTATATTCAAAAGTTTTTCAATTGGATATGTTTTATAGAAAGTAAAAAATATTGTTGTTATTTGTTCTAAATTCTTTGCCTTTTCATTTATATCACAAAAAATAAACCCAGAGGTGATCAAATACCACCAAAAGAAATCTCTGCTTGTGTGAAAAAAAAATGACATAATATTTTTTGGGGATAGAGCGCTGCATGACCGCGCAATTGCCAGTTAAAGTAGCACAGTGCCATGTAGCAAAAAAATAATAGCCTGGTCTGAAAGGGGGAAAAAATCTTCCAGAGCTTAAAGTGTTACTAAACCTCGGACTCTGCATTCACTATATCTGGTCTCCCACAGAACACAGAACATGGAAATGCAATTATTTTAGTAAATAGAAACTGCTAGATACCTTTTCTCATCAGCAGTATATAGCAGTCTTGTGACCTCTGTCAGTGTCCAGCAGAACACTGGTTAACCCCTTGACGCCGAGCGCATGCAAATATGTGGCCTCTCGGCGTCTGGGCCTTGACACCGAGCGACCGCATATTTGCGTGCACTTAGAAAATACATATGTGCTGAGAACATGCACCCTGCGCGTTCCCAGCACATATGTCCGTGATTCACGGAACGGACCCTAAAACCCCACCTCCCGGCTTCTGAAACTCTTAAAGGGCCGGGAGGCGCGGGCGCGAATAGGTTAAAACTTGTAGGAGGAGTTTTCATTCTCCCCTAGTTGTCCTATGAGGCTGCATAACCCCTGCCACTCTGTCTAGAGAATGTTGATTGGCCCTGTGCTGATCTCACACACCCCAAAGAAAAAAACTCTCCAGCAATACATACTAAACTGAGCATGTGAGGAGTGTCTCCTAGAGCTCTGTACTATCAGCAGATTGATTGGGGACAGTAGAAGGGGAGGATCAGAGAAGACAGGATCAAACAGCCTTTTTACACAATGCAGAGGATTAACCCCTTAGGTACCACAGTGAGTATAACAAGCACGCTTTACTGCATATACAGACTGATTTTACTGTTGTGAATTTAGTAACACTTTAAGAGGTTAAAAGGAAAAACTGGGTGTTATTATATTATTATTATACGGATGTCATATAGTGCCAGTTTGTGCAGGCATCCTGCTACGATTAAGGCCAGGACTGCCTGAAACATGTTATGGCTAATGCTCGTTTTATCCTGATCAGGGGTTAATAAAAGAAATTGCTTGCATTTAAAGAGTGCCGATGTGTTACGTTTACATTGTGTCTTCACATGGAGTGAGTGCTGCTGTGCGTTGTTAGCTGATAGACATGATGGGGATCAGGTGAGCCATGACGGGGGATCAGGTGAGCCAATCAGTGATTGTGCTTTCTTCTGTGTAAGATTGCGAGAGATCATCCCAGCTTGCAGGATATGGTTGGAAAATCTCCCTCACAACAACGTGCAGCTCCATCCAGAGAGACTTGTAATTGCCCTCAACTAGATCATAAACCTCCAACCAAGATATGCCGATAACTGGAAGCATTGTGCACTTCTGGGTATACATGGCCACCGCTAGGTCAGACTATCTCAAACAAAAAACACAACCTTAATGTCATAAAGTGGAACCAAAGGCATTTTCCAGTAAATTGCAGGCAGACAAGCTATTTATCTCAAAAGAGAACCAAAATGTTTTTTTACAATAAAAGACACCTACCTGCCTGCAGCGTTCTGTGGCATGTAAACTGAGCTGTGCATGCGCAGCTCAGTTTACATCATCGGCACGGGATGACCGATTACTGCGCAGGAGTTACATCATCCCACGCCAACCAATGAAGGTGCTAGCAAGGGACACCTTGCAGACTTCTAAACATTAGAGGGAAGGCAAGTATAGTGACTTTAGTTTCACTTTTTATTTTAGTTAATTTTATTGGTAAAAAAACAAAAGAGCAATCTAGCAAACTGCATAACCAGTCTGTCTAAGCTTTGAAGAAGAAAAAAAAAATCAAACATTATTCTATCTTGACCACTTCAAGTCCGAACACTTTTACTCCCTTCCTGCCCAGGCCAATTTGCAGCTTTCAGCGCTATCACACTTTGAATGACAATTGCACGGTCTCGCAACACTGTACCCATATGAATGTTTTAGCATTTTTGTGAGACCGATAAAGTTTTATTTTGGTGGTATTTATTCACCACTGGGATTTTTATTTTTTTGCTATATAAATGAAAAAGTCCAAACATTTTGAAAAAAAAAAAAGTTTTTCTTATAAAATTTTGCAAATAAATCTTTCTTCATAAATCTTGGCCAAAATGTGTTCAGCTATATTTTTAGTAAAACAAATAACCCAAATTAGTTTATAACCAAAAATTATAACTTTTTTAAAAAATTGACATTTTAATTTTTTTATATTTATGTTTTTTTTTTTTAACATACTGTCACTGTACTACTTGTTGGGGGTGAAGATTTATTATTATTTTTTTTTTTTACACGGATTGCTTTTAAACCCATAAAGGCTGTAAAAGCAATCATTTCTCCCCTCTGGCTGCATTCTTGCAGCCATTGAGAAATACTGTGAGAGCTGTGATTGGTCACAGCTTGTCACATGGTACAAGGCTGTTGTGAATAGCCTCGTACCATGTGACCTCTGTGATCATTCACAGATTTCACAAGTAATAAGCAATGATGTCAGGAAGTGACATCTTGCTTACTATTCACGTGATCACTGATTAGCTAATCAGTGAACACATGAGATCAGGACCTCACTCAGAGGTCCAGTACAGCGATCGGTGTGACCCAGCGGGCCCCGGGATTCTATGTGCACCAGCTTCAGTAAATCGCCCCCAATATGTCCAGCTAGAGGCATTTAACTGGTCTCTACTCTCTGATATAAAGAACAGTACACGCAAGTGTTCCTCATTTTGCCAGTCCATGGTTCCTCCTCACCTTTTGTTCTCTCTCTACTGCTAACCCTCTCACCCGTTACCTTTGGAAGGACCTGTGCTTCTTTTCCTCTTACTGTAGACCGCCAAACCTGCATTATAGTATATGGTCAAAAAGGTTAAGGGCACCTGTTTTCTGTCATCTTTACCCCTAAAAACCAATACAAAATTAATTAAAATAAAAGGTTAAGGGCACCTGACCATAACACCTATAGACATGGACAAATTTGTTGGTACCCTTACAGCTTATTATAACAATGTTTCATTTTCCTGAAAAGTGATTACAATAAAAGCAATTGTCATGTGTATACCTGCATGTCTTTAATACATCACAGAGTAAAGCAAAGAAAAGGTCTCAAGAAATAAACTATTGCTTATTCCCCAAAGACATTGAAAAGTGAAATTAACAAAAAGAAAACGTACGCACGTCCCTTTAAAAAAAGTATAGCAATAAATATCAGCAACTGCTTCAACATAAGCGATTCAAATGAACATATATACAACACAAGTAAAATGTATAAATTGCACAAATGTCAGAATACAATGTGCTTTTAAACCCAAATATATACAGCTGAGCTCAAAAGTTTGCATACCCTGGCAGAAATTGTGAAATTTTGGCATTGATATTGAAAATATGACTGATCATGCCAAAAATGCTTTTTTATTGAAGGATGATGATCATATGAAGCCATTTATTATCAAACAGTTGTTTGGCTCCTTAAATCATAATGATAACAGAAATCACCCAAATGGCCATGATCAAAAGTTTCCATCCCCTGGAATGTTTGGCCTTGGTACAGACACACAAGGTGACACACATGGGTTAAAATGCCAATTAGAGGTTAATGTCCCACATCTGTGGCTTTTTAAATTGCAATTAATGTCAGTGTATAAATAGTCAATGAGTTTGTTAGGTCTTACGTGGAAGCACTGACTAGGCTAGATACTGAGCCATGGGAGATCAAAAGAACTGTCAAAAGTCCTGCGTAACAAGGTAATGGTACTTTATAAAGATGCCAGCTTCTACCTTGCTGCCCTTCTTGTGAATAGGTACAATATTTTCTGTCTGCCAGTCATGGGGAACTGTTAGAAGACATTGATTAAAAAGATTTGTTAATGGTCCAGCTACGATACGTTGACGTTCTCTTAGATATCTGGGATGAATACGATCAGGGCCCATTGCTTTATTAATCTTTAACTGAGCCAGTTCCTCTGCTACCTCTGTCTCCAGAAATCCTAAAAATTAACCATTACTGGTGGATGAGGATTGTTCTTGTAGTTGGTGGAATTATCTTACTTAAAAGGTGCATATTTTAGACATAGGTTTCTCCTATTTAGGGCTTCTCAATATATTGGCCTAGCTGTCACACCTGTCTTGTTACCACTCTGTATGAGCTCTATCCTGTTTGACCTTTATTGACATCTGAAGCTTTAATACTTGTATAGGTTAGTACCCCACCTTAACAATTATAAAAAGGATTAGCAGGGGTTCCCCCGAGACCCAAACGTTATGGAAAGAGTTCCTCCATGTCAATAAGGTTGAGAAAGGAGTAAAGCCAACCGCCCTGGACATCGCCGGAGGAGGAAAATCGACCTCCAGATTAAATAGAAGGATAGTGTGAATGGTACACAAATAGCCAAGGAAAGCTAACAATGAGCTACAAGAAGAATCCCAATGTCATGGTTCGTCAATGTCTGATTGCACCATTTTACACTTTTTGAGCAACAATGGGCTCTCAGGAGAACTCCACGATCATAATAAAAAGCCAGACTGGCCTAAATGCATATTGACAAGCCACAATGCTTTGGAATATGGTCCTTTGACAGATGAAAAATCTGGAGCTTTTTCTACAAGTCACATCTGATCACAGATGAAAAAAATTTAAGTTTTCAAAAGAAAACTGTGAAACATGGAGGAGGCTTGGTTATATTTTTGAGCTACTTTGCTGTGTCAGGTATTGGGCGTCATGAATCTGGGTTACAATGAAATCTCAAGATTGTGCAAGGAATTCTGGAGTGACATGTACTGCCCAGTGTCAGATACTTGGGCTTAGTTGTAAGTCCTGAATAATGACCCAAAACACAGCTAAATGCACCTGAGAATGGCAAAAACAAATCAATGGATTGTTCTGAAGTGGTATTCTATGATCTGAATCCCATTGAACATTTATAGAAAGCACTAAAACTTGCTGTCTGAAGGCACCATTCAAACCTGAGCAGTTTGCTCAAGAGGAATGGGACAAACTACCTGTTGGTTGGACAGAAGTCTCCTTAGGAGCTATATAAGTCACCTGTGTGCAGTATTTGAGTCTATAGGCTGTACAACAAAAATATTAGGTTAAGGGCACCAGCATTTTTTGTCCATGAAATTTTCACTCATTTTAACATTTAAAATATTCTGCTGAAATCGAAATGCAAATCTGGTTTTAATTAAATATGGATTAAACAATGATGAATGCCAATTACTTTTGTCATTTTCAACTACTTTCAGAGAAAACTGTGGGTTCTTCTTCGTGAAGGGTACAAACAAGTTTGTGTGTAGTTGTATATGAGCTTGCTGAACATCCCATTCCAAGACCAGGTGAGTGAAATTAAGCACATCAAAAAACATTAGCAAACAAGGACATTTTAGACCACTGCGCAATTCTAACTTTGTGGTAACAGTTTGGGGAACGTCCTTTACGGTTCCAGCATGACTGCACAAAATCAGGTCCATAAAAGCTTGGTTTGACGAGTTTAAATATGGAGGAACTGGAACTGACTACACATAGCCCCAACTTCATTCTTATTCAACACCTCTGGGGTGAACTAAAACGACAACTGCAAGCCAGGTATCCTTATCCAAAATGGAGCAAATTTAAAACAGGCACTTCAAGGCTTGTGGAAAGGTATCCCAGAACAGTGTTCTAGCCTCAAAGTGTGTTTGAGGGGGTAATGCTTATTGTTTTGGAACAGGATATCCAACAATCATACACATATAGGTGAGATAGTCAAGTGTCCAGCTATATACTAAAAGGGTGCAGCGCTGGTAAAAATCACAAATATAATGTATATATGCTAAATTCATATATAGATAATCATCAATAAGGTGACATTGTGCAAATTCATATGCAACTAGAATCTGTGACTAATATTACAAAACAAAAAAAACAACTAAATTTTGAGCATATCAAAAGGTGACAGTGTGGTTGAAATCACAGACGGACGCATAGACGTCCACAAATTAATGAGCCTTGTATATAAATAGATAAGTAAGGTGACATTGTGCAAGCATATATGCCACTATATTATGTGGCTAATATCGTGAAAGATCTATAACCAATCTAAAGGAGTCCAAAAAATGTGAACAAGATCGCTGATGATCTTCAGGCATCCAATAACCGGAAACGTGAAAAAGGTGAGAAAATAAGGTAAAGACTGCGCACTCACCAGATACGCAATCTTTATGCGCATTTGTATATCATAAAAACGCATCAGACGCCCTCACATAGGTCTGGTCAGATCTGGTCATGTAGCCTCCACTGCTTCATAATCCATACTCCAATAGCATACGCTCTGCAATCATGATGAGCTCCCACAGGGGCTCAAAAAACAGAGGAAGCCAATAGTGTAGTATGTCAAGGATACTTATTCCAAAGTTCAGGCAGATGGGTATAAAAGAGTAATACTGACCAAATCAGGATGGCCGCCGGGACTCCTCGTGGTGCTGGCGGTGTAGCGTCAATCAGCTGTAGCTATACTCTGACACGTTTCGAGCTATGGCTCGTAGTCATAGGGAGCCAGCTTACCTTACCTTCATCAGCGATCTTGTTCACATTCTTTGGACTCATTTAGATTGGTTATAGATCTTTCACGATATTAGCCACATAATATAGTGTCATATATGCTTGCACAATGTCACCTTACTTATCTATTTATATACAAGGCTCATTAATTTGTGGACGTCTATGCGTCCGTCTGTGATTTCAACCACACTGTCACCTTTTGGTATGCTCAAAATTTTGTTTTTTTTTTGTTTTGTAATATTAGTCACAAATTCTAGTTGCATATGAATTTGCACAATGTCACCTTATTGATGATTAATTATCTATATATGAATTTAGCATATATACATTATATTTGTGATTTTTACCAGCGCTGCACCCTTTTAGTATATTACTGTTTACCTGAAGGTCTTATATGGTGCCTTTGGTGCATGGTCGCTATTCCCTGTGTTGATTGAGCGCTCACTTATTTTCAACTTCCTAAGTGTCCAGCTATGTCTGGCCCTATATTGTATTGCACAGATCACATAAAATCAATCTGTTAGGGTATTTACCCACCCCGAGACCGTGAGACCTCTCCATTGCTCTCTCCTTCATCCACACTAGTGACCAGGTCTTGTAAATTTTGACATTATTTACAATATAAAAAACAAATTACATTTTAAAAAAAAAGCAGTGTGCTGCTCCAGGTTGGTCTAAGTTTGCCTGCTCTAAGTCAGGTGCCCTTCTAGTTTGTTTGTGGACAACCACTGCTCAGAACAACTGGATGACCACAAACCAGCCATTTACGAACTCCATTATCTTTATTCATTCATCATGCAACAGACAAGAGATGAATGGAGGCACTTGATGCGTTTCACACATACAGAAGCATAACCAGCAAGGGTGACTACGATTAAAGAAAATGCGTCAGAGGTCTCCATTCATCTATTCTGTATTGCGGTCATCTAATTCTTTTGAACAATAAAATAACCATTACTTATTTTGGTTTTAGCTGCTTTATGGATTACCTTTATACTGGAATTCAAGCAATACCTTTACAACATCAGTAAAATACACTGTACAGGTAATGCAAACAGAACATCGAACAGATAAAGTAAAAAAAAAAAAAAAAAATTATATATATATATATATATATATATATATATATATATATTTCTGGTAAATGTTACAACTTGTCAAAATGTGTACTTACTGAAAATACCCTTAGTGTCTCCTTTACTTGGCATTGAAAGGCGCACCATTATTTAACATTACCTGTTAAATAATAAGCAAAGGAAAAAACGAAGGATCTAAACCTTGATTGTTCAATAAATGGATTGACACTGAAGCAGTAGCTGCATTATTGTGACCGCCTAATTAAAAGGTGGAGCTCACTGGAGCAGGCTCTGTTGTAGGAAAAGAAGAAAGGTAGGACAAAGGATAAGGTGAATAGGAGGAATTAATGAAGCCATTAAAATGCACCAGTAAGGGCTCAGACATACAACTGCTGATAGACAGGTCTAGGCACAAAAGTCTATAAAGGTCACAAAGACAAAACAGCAAAACTGTTAAATAACATGGCCTGGATATTAAAACACATTACACTATTATCACAATTAATGTAAAAACACCTGTCCTTTAACTAGACATGCTACTTAAGACACCTGCTGCTAGCTCTCATGTGAGAGTGCCATCACTTGGCTATGGAGGACATAATTTTCTTGACTTGGACTTCGAAATCACTGTGGGGTCAGGATCTTCATATCAACATATAGAGGGGTCAGGGCTCCTCCCACAATATACAGAGGGGGGGGTCGGGTTCCTTCCACAATATAGAGGGGGGGGGTCGGGCTCCTCCTACAATATTAAAAAGGGGGATCAGACTCCTCCCACAATAAACAGCAGAGGGGAGGGTCGGGCTCCTTCCAAAATATACGGGGGGGGGGGGGGGTCAGGCTCCTCTTACAATGTACAGAGGGGGGTCAGCTCCTCCTACAATGCACAGAGAGGGGTCGGGCTCCTCCTACAATATACAGAGGGGGGGGGGGTCGGGCTCCTCCTACAATATACAGAGGGGGGGGTCGAACTACTCCCACAATAAATGGGGGGGGGGGGGGTTTGGGCTCCTTCCACATTATACAGAGGGGGGGGTCAGGTTCCTCCTAAAATATACGGGGGGGGGGGTCGGGCTTCTCCAATATACAGAGGAGGGGATCGGGCTCCTCTAATATACAGCGGGGGTCAGGCTCCTCCTACAATGTACAGAGGGGGGTCAGCTCCTCCTACAATGCACAGAGAGGGGTCAGGCTCCTCTTACCATGTACAGGGGGGGGGGTCTGGCTCCTACTACAATGTACAAGGGGGGGTGGGGGGGTCGGGCTCCTACTACAATGTACGAGGGGGGGGGGGGGTCGGGCTCCTCCTACAATGTACGAGGGGGAGGGAGGTCGGGCTCCTCCTACAATGTACGAGGGGGAGGGAGGTCGGGCTCCTCCTACAATGTACAGAGGGGAGTCAGGCTCCTCCTACAATGTACAGAGGGGGTCGGGCTCCTCCTACAATGTACAGAGGGGGGGGGGTCAGGTTCCTCCTACAATGTACAGAGGGGGGGGGGTCAGGCTCCTCCTACAATGTACAGAGGGGGGGTTAGGTTCCTCCTACAATGTACAGAGGGGGGGTTAGGTTCCTCCTACAATGTACAGAGGGGGGGTTAGGTTCCTCCTACAATGTACAGAGGGGGGGGGGGTCAGGCTCCTCCTACAATGTACAGAGGGGGGGGGTCAGCCTCCTCCTACAATGTACAGAGGGGGGGGTCAGCCTCCTCCTACAATGTACAGAGGGGGGGGGTCAGGCTCCTCCTACAATGTAGAGGGGGGTCAGGCTCCTCCTACAATGTACAGAGGGGGGTCAGGCTCCTCCTACAATGTACAGAGGGGGGTCAGGCTCCTCCTACAATGTACAGAGGGGGGGGGGGTCAGGCTCCTCCTACAATACACAGAGGGGGTCAAGCTCCTACAATGTACAGAGGGGGGTCAGGCTCCTCCTACAATGTACGGGGGGTCAGGCTCCTCCTACAATGTACGGGAGGGTCAGGCTCCTCCTACAATGTACAGGGGGGTCAGGCTCCTCCTACAATGTACAGGGGGGGGGGGTCAGGTTCCTCCTACAATACACAGAGGGGGTCAAGCTCCTACAATGTACAGAGTATGGAAATCCCAGCACGGTGACAACCAGGTGACACAAAACAGTTACACAGAGCACATGTGACAACAAAGAAGCAGCCTGTGGCCCTCCAGCTGTGTGGATATAAGGCTCAGCATGTCCTGGCAGCCATGACACCTCCACTGGGCGCCGCCATACATCCACAGAGCTCCCCCGGCACATACAGGCCGTGTCTGGCAGGACATGCTGCTCTGTCAGCCCCCTCCCTCCGCTGTGTATGCAGACCCGTCTCCCCGCACCGTCCCCGGATCCACCTCTTCTATTCCCCGCCATCCCGGTGCTCCGCTGTACCCTGCGACCAGCAAACATTAGCTCCGCCCCCACCAGAGGGATGTCACCACTGTCCAGTTCTCTCAGAGCTGCCATTGGCTGAGCCACCTGTCATCTATAAAATTGGCGGGTGATTGGTTGAAACGCGGGCTGGTGGATTTCTCCTTTTCCGAGAGGGGCCTGGCTGAAGACTGAAACTCCACTTTCGACAGGAAACATGTGACCTCCAGTCTACCATTTTTTAAAAATGAACTTTAATGTAACAAACAACCAATGGATGCAGACTGGAGCTCCACTCGACAGGAAACATGTGACCTTTACTTCCTCGAGTTGTGTCTATTGGTTGTTAGTTGGAGTAGAGATCACATGCTTCCTGTCGAGTGGAGCTCCAGTCTGCATCCATTGGCTGTTTGTCACATTAAAGTTATTTAAAAAAAGATGGAGTTGAGGTCACATGTTGAAAGTGGAGCTCCAATCTGCAGCCAGATCTCCTTGCCTTTCCCATATGACACTACCACATTAGAATGGGAGGACTGGGGGTCACGTGACTCGGTGTCATGTGATGGTATTATTACTGCAGCAGGCTGTAGTTGGCGCCCTGGGAGTGTGGATGCTTTGGGGGTCACCTGAGGAGAGAAGGAGGAGCCAGTGTGGTGAATGAAGAGAGGGTGGATGTCAGGGCTGAAGAAACACACATTTTGGGTACATTTGTCCAGTTGCACATTTTCCCTGATGTGTCCCTCTGTGGCCCCATCCACACCTGTGTGTTGTGCTTTTTTAGTATGTTTTTCACACCACAACATGAATGTGCTGCCCTATGTGTGCCTATAGCAGCCCCGCGCCATTTTTCGGTGTTGAACTTCATGCGTTTTGGTGCAAAACACGTTTCCTCTCTGCATGTGGGGTGCTGTTCATAATTAGGTCCCCTTCACAACTTGGTATTCTAGGAATGCCTTTGTGTGCATTTTCCTGGAAATACACGTCAGACCTGCTCTGTGCAGGGGGTTTGTACAGAGCAGCCCCGATCCTTTTCTTCTCGGGTCCCCCACCAGCACTCCTGGCTTCTCTCCTTTAATGAGTGCCCCCAATAGCAAGCCGCTTGCTATGGGGGTACTGGTGCGTGCTTGCTCCTGAGCCCCGCTCTATGTACCCATAAGACACATATCGATGTGGCTCAGCCCCGCCCCCACTCTCTCCTCATTAGCTCACTAGCTGGGATTGGACAATGGCTCCCACGGCTGAGTCTCAGCCAATGAGGAGAGAGACCCGGGACAGCCAAGGCTCCTGTGCATGTGGCTGGATAGGGAGGGGGCTCCGGTGAGTATTGGGGGGGGGGGCATCCCACAGGCTTTTTACCTTCAGTCTTTATAATCACTTTAATTCTTAATGCCCCAAATGTGAGGCGCAGCCATGAGTTTTGTTTGTTTTCAAGTGAATGGGAGGCCCTATACTGTCACGCGACAAATGCACACAAAAAAGCCATGATGCGTGGAAGGGGCCTTAAAGCGGAGTTCCACTCACCCTGTCAAAAAATAAAAGACAGCAGCTGCAAAAACTGTAGCTGCTGGCTTTTAAAATAAAGACACTTACCTGTCCCTCGGTCCCGCGGTGTGTCCCCTGAAGCCCATTTCACTGGCCATCCTGTATTCCAGGAGGCCGGCATCTTCAGTGTGGGCACCCGGCTGTGACAGCTTGCGGCTTCACAGCCGGGTACCCACTGCGCATGCGCGAGTAGTACTGCGCTTCATGAATGGTCCTGTAGTCTTCTGGGACCTGTCACGTGTCCCAAAAGACTACAGGGAGGGAGGACACCTTCCACTTCCGATTGTCTAGGCGATTGGACCGGAAGTGGGAGCGGGCACCTGTCAAATTGGGGTACCTACTCCCCCCCCGCCTCACAAAGGTGCCAATCCTTAATGGGGAGCGAGGGAGCAGACCTTAAAGTGGAACTTCACCTTTTGGGTGGAGCTCCGCATTAAGGGTAGGCTCACACCTGTGTGTTTTGCAGTCCATTTTCAGATTCACAGAAATGCACTACAGTCCATTTAACATGATTTCTATGGGTCAGGTTCACATCTGTGAGTTTTCAACCGGTGTGTTTTTTTTGGAAAGGGTCAGGGACTTTTTTGCCTGCAGCAGATTGCTATTTTGGTTCCATAGACTTTAATGGAAAACATGAAAAATGCATTTTTGTTACGTTTCCTGCAGGACAAAAGACACCTGCTAGCAACAGTAACACCTCCCAAAAATGCAAAATGCATCAAAAACTTGCACCACAAAATGCTCCAGTAGAACACATCAAATACAAGCTGCAGGTGTGAACCTAGCCTAAAGCAGAAAAAGGCCCATCAATTTAACTGTTTAAAAGACAGATACATTCCTGGCATGCTGTCACATTTCCTTGTGCTCCCAACCAAACTGTCAAACCATCAAATGACTGGAGATATAACTGACCACATGGCAGTTGCAGATCAAACAGAGGCTGAGATGGCAGCTTCCTTGGCTGAAAGGAGAGGAAGGTTTTGTTCCAATTTTCATGGCACCGCAAACGCACTGCCTGTTTTTCATGTGTTCCTGAAACACGCAGGTGTGAATGCAGTCTTGTATCACAAGCAGCTGTACAATACATTGCTTTCTGTAATGTACCACAAGCCTAGGTTCACATACGTGCAGGTCAGGAACTCGTGCATATTCACGCATATTCCCAACTTGCAGGCAAAACTTGCTGTTCCTTAGCCGAGGCACACAGGTGCCATTACTTCTTAATGGCACCCTTATTCATCAAAAATATGTCACCAGCACACCAATGGGTCATGTTATTTTACAAATGCAATGTTTCTGAGCCACACAGGGCCCCTTCATCAGGCAAGTGACAGAGGACCGCGTGGCTCCGAAACGTTGCCTTTGTACATAACACGGAATTGCTGAATAAAGCTTTGGACCCATTTGAGGAATCCTTGGTGTGCTGGTGACATATATTTTGCTTTGAATGTCTACGGTTGCACCCTTATTCATCAAAAATATGTCACCAGCACACCAAGGATTCCTCAAACGGGTCCAAAGTTTAATTCTGCGGTCACGTGTTATTTTACAAATGCAATGTTTCGGAGCCACACAGGGCCCCTTCATCAGGCAAGTGACAAAGAGGACTGCGTGGCTCCGAAACGTTGCCTTTGTAAATAACATGGAACTGCTGAATAAAGCTTTGGACCCATTTGAGGAATCCTTGGTATGCTGGTGATATATATTTTGCTTTGAATTTCTACAGTTGCCAGCCAGTGGTCACTGCAGCACCTGCCAACACCAAACAGCCACTCCCAGGAACGTGTACATTGGTAGTATTGTGATTGGACCCTATGCATCACAAAATGCATCATGTTTTCACTTGTGGGGAACCGTTTTTTGCCACAGTTCCATGCTATGTGTTCTTAAGAAGAGTCAGGGACTTATTTCTCAATGTTTCTTGTGGGTACAGCAGCCCACTCAAATGACCAATGGGCTTTTGTGCCCACACAAACACACATGACTCACACATATGTGAACCCTGTTTCTGTCAGGGAATGCGCATGTCTATGCACAGGCACAGAACTCTTGTAAGTCCTGCTCGTGGCGATTAGCAAATGCGCATGCCTACTGTTTATGCTTACTCTGCCTGCTAGTTGCCGACCCGGAATGTCTGACCTTGCCTTACTCTGCTTCCTGTACCCAAACTAGCTGATCCTTGCCGGTATCCAGCTCTTGCACTTCTGCCAGTGTGCAATCTTCCAGCTGCTCCTTCACCTCTACCAGCGTGCCACCTGCCAGTCTGCTCCTGCATCCCAGACGCACGTCAAGATCCATCTGCAGAAGTCCTACCACGCACTTGTGCACCTCTGTGCTCCATTGCTCCCTGTTACTGTACCAGGGCCCCCGAACCAGAGCTGTAAGGGGGCCTTCCTCTGCACTGCAGGTTCTACCACCAGGTATGTTACAGTATGTATGTAACAGCCATGTTGGAACCTGAAAGAGGGGTCTCCTCACTTGATGAGATCTGCCAGCATAACGCTGCACTGACTCAGGCTGTCAAGACTATGCAAGAGGGATATACCCAGCTCAAGAGTCGCCTCCAAGCCTTGCCTGCACCTGCAACCTTGACTACTACAGCTTCCGCCAGCTCTACCTCAGCTCCTTTTACATCCCAAGCCGCCACTCTGGCGTCCTCTACCATTATGATGCTTCCTCTAAGGGTTCCCACGCCAGAAAGATTTTCCGGGGATCGGACTAAGTTTCGTGCATTCCACAATGCAGTTAGCTATATTTTGCGTTGCAGTCCCACAACTTTTCATTCAAAGCGACCAAAGTGGGATTTGTAATCTCTCTATTACAAGGGGAACCCCAAACCTGGGTTCCTCATCTCTTGGAGAAGGAAGACACCAACTTAAGTACCCTAAAGAGTTTCTTTGATACCATGGTACAACTACAGTATATGATGACCCTCAACGTTCAGCTTTAGTAGAGGCAGCTCTTCATGCTCGCAGGGCAATAGAGGACTATGTGACTGATTTTAGATGCTGGAGCTCAGATACCAGCTGGAATGACGCTGCCCTGCTCTATCAATTTTTCCTGGGACTCTCTGAACTCCTAAAAGATGAACTAGCCAGGGTGGGGGTGCCAAGTTCTTTATAAGGACTATTTACTTCACCTATTTTGAGTCACCCTGATCTTGCACAACCATACATCTTAGAGGTAGATGCCTCTGAAAATGCATTTGGGGCAGTTTTGTCACAGCGCCAGGGGTTAAAGACTTTACTACATCGCATTGCATTTTTCTCATGTAAACTCTCATCTGCTGAGAAAAATTATGATGTTGGTGACCGTGAATTGCTGGCAATCAAGTCTGTTCTAGAGGAATGGCAGTACCTTCTGGAAAGATCAGCTCACCCTATTCTGATCTACACTGATCATAAGAACTTGGAATACCTGAAGACAGCCAAGAGACTGAGACCACGTTAGGCCAGGTGGGCACTGTTTTTCTTCAGATTTGTGTTCCATATTACTTACAGACCAGGGGCTAAGAACACTAAACCAGATGCGTTGTCACGCATGTTTGATGGCCCCAAGCAGTCACCTTCCTCAGATACTTACCTGTCAGCTGGGAACTTCTTATTATTGCAGGCAGACCTCATCATTCAGATAAATCTGTAGGTGCCTCGTCACCTCTGGGAGTTCCTCTGTCGGCCAGGGAAGGATTGCTGTAGTAGGGCAAAATCTTTGTTCCTGAAGAACTCCGTTTAGGGGTGCTGGAATTGTGTCATGACCACCCACTAACAGGGCACTTTGGAATCCACAAAACCACTGACTTAATTTAACGCCTATTCTGGTGGCCTGACCTGGCCAAGGATTGTAAGACATGTGAATTCCTGTCAAGTGTACCTGTAGCAAGAGCAGCAGAAACAAGGCGTGGGGTTTGGTCAGGCCCCTTCCGATCCCTGATAGACCATGGAAGATGATTGTTATGGACTTTGTCGTGGACCTTTCATCTTCTGAGGGATAAACTACTATTTCTGTGGTGGTCAATCGATTCTCCAAAATGGCCCATTTTCTGCCCATGAAGGGTACCCCCTCTGCATTGGAAACAGTTCTCCACTCTATTTTGTATCCCTTTGAAACTACTGACTGAACTCACAGGTCTGGGACTTTTGTGATCCAAAGAAACGTAAACTTAAACAGGCTTCCCTCCACTTTTAGGAGTGAGGGCACCCATCAAGGCTTTGGGGAAGACTTGGTAGGGTGTGACCCAAGTATTATGCTGAAAGGAAGGGCTGAACTTAAGTTTTGAAGCAGAAGCCTAGGTAGAGCATTAAAGTGGAATTCTAGTTAAAAATGAGAAAACTACCTTTTATTTCTATGTATAGTATATAAAACTTTTATATTATGCATTATTGTAATTGCTGAATGTCTGACTAGAAACAACAGTCCAATCCAGACATTCAGTAATTCTCCTCTCCTTCACCAATGGTGTGCCTGTGCTTCTGAATGTGGCTGCTCACAGGCACTTCCTGGTACTGCTGACAACGTCTGTGCAGGTAACAGCATGGCCCCGCCCAGTCCCTGATATGCCTGGCCTTGCCCCTGTCCCACCCCATCAATGATGCCATATGTTTTCTCATGAAAGAGGTCATATAAACATCCTCATTCATGAGAGTGCTCTGAGAGGAGGGAGAGGAGGAATAGGAGAAAGGAGACACGTGACAAGTCCGCCAGCTGCCCTAGCTGTATGAACGGAGAGGCATTGCAGTCATGTGAGTGCAATGCGTTATAACAAAACGGTACAAACACGCAGATTTACAAACCTGTACACATAACAATGAACTTATGTCAACTGATTGTGAGAAGTTAATTGAACCTAAGCTATTCCATCCACTATAAGGTGTTCTATGTTTTGAGGACGAAGAGGCTCCAAATTAGTTGTTTTTTAATTTTCTTCTGTGGGAGAAGAACCTCCTTCCTGTGATATATTTAATAAATTTTTAGAGTGCCTCACCAAAGACATCCTCCTTCAAAGAGCATGTGTGTGTTTTACAGGCAGCTCCAGCTGACCAAGGTTTGAGCCACCAGGTTCTCTGCCTGAGAGTGGAAATCAGAGTCATTCTGGAAATGTGTGTCATCATTGTTCTAAGGCATCCACACCAAAGGGCAGAGCAGAAGGAAATGGCTGTAACTGCTCAATTAAAACATGGTCCTGGAATACAGAATCATTTTGATTGTTCATTGCCTTAGTCCAGTTAGCTGCAGTTTGACATACTGAAATCGCAGCAAGCGCTGGTTGCAGAGCTGTTCCTGCACATGTACAGTCTTTAAGAGCATCTCAAACTTCCAATCTGTGGAATATTTAAATGAAGGAACATCTTCAATTGGTACAATGAGAGGGCAGGAGACAGCAGGATGAACTGCTGGAAAAGTCCACTTTTTAGTGAACGCTTTTTTCCACTGGTTAAAGCTTGGCAAATATTTTCAAGAGTGAAAATGTTTTCCGAATCAACCAATCATCAAAAATCGCCCAATCTATTTGTTTATAAATGAGGAATGTCTTTTTGTGCTCAAAGGCGCATTGCAAGATGTATGAGATTAAAGTGGAACAATGCAGAGGCTTTTGCGCTCAACATATCCACATTGAAAGGAATGTTGGGTGAAGCAGGTGGGTGTTAGAAGTCTTCCACATCTTCCTCTAACACTACCTTCAGGTCCTCTCTATTTTATTCTATGTTCACTTCCTCCAGGCCAGGTATCCTGGGATTCAATTTAGGCAGAGATGGAAAAGGAGCCCCAACATTTGGAGCCCTGAACAGCACTGGTTAGTAGCCTAAGAAATTGTGACATAGTTGCAAATATTCATTGAGGTAGGCTACTTATTGTGCACCTGAAAAAGAGATAGAATTGGATGCAGAGCCAGGTGTGAAAATCAGGTCTTGCTCTAGTGCAAGGGAAGCATCATTACTCTGTAGATATCTGCCAGACTTCCACATTAGCTACAGGGGAGGGATTACCCCCTGTGGGGAAAGTATGGCGTAAAGTGTGAAATATAGGTTAAGGAATACAGAGTAACCCCTTGACAGACCATTCTGTAGTGAAGTCCTTATTGTAAAGGGGAAGGAAGCATCTGAATACCCTATAAGGGCTCAAGGTGGATGCGGCAGTAAAGTGTGGGACCTGTGGTGTGATGTAACACTTGGTCATCCACATGAGACTAAGCTCTGAGTGTTTGAGTTTTAACCCTGAGTTTGAAAAGTTTACACTGTAAAGTGATTATTATTATACAGGATTTATATAGCACATTCAAAACGGTTGTGGTTTTTTACAGTAATGGCCAAAGATACAGAGTGACCCTGTCTTACCTGTCCATGATGATGATATCTATATAGGGTCCGCATCATGGTGGGCATACTCCCAAAAGAGTCTTCAGGGTCTGGGTTCTAGAGGAATGGACCACAGCCCTGGACCTGTACAGGACCATGTGGCTACATGTGTTGCACAAAGTGGCAATGTGAGTACCCATGCAGGAACCAGTGCCCAAACAATATTACAGGCCGTCCCCACAGCTTGGATACCAGGTACGACTCAAGGTTTTACTGAGGTTGCACTGATCTGGATACACTGCTTCTATTTTTGTATTAGAAGCATTTTGAAGAATTCAAAGATAAAACAAATCAGTAAGATAAGAGTGCTTTCTCTGTAGGGAAAAAAGCGCAACCACCTTAGGACACCAGCAAAAAAATTTAAAACTCATAGACTGAGGTAGCATTGTAGGTGAGGCACCAAGGGGGTGTGTCCTCAAAAGCTTTGTCAGTGTCCAGTCATCTGAAGATACGAGCTTAGAAATCAGGGTCTATGAATACTCAGTCTATGTCTTGGACCATACGATTGCCTGCATTCGAGAGTAGAGATGCGGCGTACCATGTATGCATTTCCAGGGTTAAAGCTGAATTCCAAACTTTTTAATATCTTTTGATTCAATGTTCATCATTTGTCCAAACATCCTGGCCTTACTGCTTCTATATCTTCTAATAAAATATATAAAATCATGTGTAAGCTTCCTGTGAAAGTTCAGTTACTGCTGTACTTTCAGTTTTGCAGTAAACCCAGCATTGCACTTGTCTCTGTAAACCCCCCCTCCATCATCACAGTATAGGTTTTTAAATGACACTGTAGCTTCATCACAGTTTGAATGGGAAACATCACACATGGGGGAGGAGACACAGCCACAGCTTTGGGACCAGCTGTGAAGCCCTGAAGTACAGCGGCAGGGTGGAAGATCAGCCCTTAAGACAGAAGATCTTCCCTAAGAGTCAGCCACCAGGGAATGTCCATGACCAGCTGAAACAGGGTTGGAAAGCCGATCCAGAGCCACCAGAATAACTTAAGTCCTTTTGACCTCTATTCTGCACAGTAAGTGGGGTTGAAACTTCAGAGGAGGAAATGCATAAATGAGATAGGATCCCTTGCCACGAACCTCAGCACCTTCCTGTAGAGATGCTAGGTCAAAGTCCAGAATGCCCCACCACAGACAGATTTAACGAAACATAACGATGCAGAGACCAATCTCCCTGATCCAAGGTTTGATGGCTGAGGTAGTCTGCCTGACAATTTTCCATGCCTGGAATATGCATGGCAGATAGAGCTGGCATGTAGCATTCTGCCCGCTTGAGAATGCTTGAAGCCTCCAGCACTGTTGCCACACTTTTCATCCTGCCTTGGTGGTTGACATAGACCACCGCTGTGACATTGTCCAACTGAATCCAATCCTGACTGGGACACTTCTGATCCCTGAATACGATCTGTCCTGTGGTCGAGAATAAGGAGCTGTGTCTGTCAATGATCAAAAAAAAATGCTGTTCCACAAACCAGCAAGTATGTAAAAAGAACCTGCCATGAAGACAATTTTGCCTGCAGCACGTTTCCAGTTTTTCTGGTCAGTGGTTTATCCCCATGACAACTTTTTTAATTAGGGTTTTTCCGACAAAATTTGTGTATGTGTACCTATAAAAACGTTTCTTTAGTTGCTTTATTGAATATCACTGTACAGTACACAAGCCTTTCTATGGGCTCCACATACAGTGAGGAACAGAAGTATTTGCACACCCTGCGATTTTGCAAATTTTCCCACTTAGAAATCATGGAGGGGTCTGAAATTCACATTGTAGGTGCATTCCCACTCTGAGAGACAGAATTAAAAAAACAAATTCAGGAAATCATTGTATGATTTTTAAAGAATTTATTTGTCTTGCACTGCTGAACATAAGTATTTGAGAGCCAGAATTCTTGCAGGTTCTTAGGTGTTCAAAGACCTGTTACTGTGCCTTTAAAAAGTCCACCTCTACTCGACTCATTAATCTAACTTAGTAGCACCTGTCTGAGCTCTTTAAAGACACCTGTCCACCCCACAGTCAGTAAGACGCCAACTGCTACCATGGGCAAGACCAAAGAGCTGTCAATACACCAGAGACAAAATTGTGGACCTCCACAAGGCTGGAAAGGGCTACGGGGCAATTGCCAAGCAGCTTGGCAAAAATAGATCAACTGTTGGAGCAATTGATAGAAAATGGAAGAGGCTAAAGACGACTGTCAGCCTCCCTCGGACTGAGGCTCCATGCAAGATCTCACCTCGTGGGGTATCACTGATGATAAGAAAGGTGAGGAATCAGCCCAGAAATACAATGGAGGAGCTGGTCAATGACATGAAGAGAGCTGGAACCACAGTTTCAAAGGTCACTATCGGTAGAACACTACGCCGTCATGGTTTCAAATCATGCATTGCACGGAAGGTTCCCCTGCTCAAGTGATCACATGTCCAGGCCCGTCTGAAGTTTGCCAATGACCATCTGGATGATCCAGAGGAGGCATGGGAGAAAGTTATGTGGTCAGACGAGACCAAAGTAGAACTTTTTGGTCTAAACTTCACTCGTCGTGTTTGGAGGAAAAAGGATGAGTTGCATCCCGGGAACACCATCCCTACTGTGAAGCATGGGGGTGGTAACATCATGCTTTGGGGGTGCTTTTCTGTGAAGGGGACAGGACGACTGCACTGTATTAAGGAGAGGATGAATGGGGCCATTTATTGTGAGATTCTAAGCAACAAGCTCCTTCCCTCAGTCAGAGCATTGAAGATGGGTTGTGGCTGGGTCTTCCAACATGACAACGACCTGAAGCACACAGCCAGGATAACCAAGGAGTGGATCCGTGAGAAGCATATTAAAGTTCTGGAGTGGCCTAGCCAGTCTCCAGACCTAAATCCAATAGAACATCTTTGGAGGGAGCTGAAACTCCGTGTTGCTCAGCGACAGCCCCGAAACCTGACAGATCTAGAGGAGATCTGTGTGGAGGAGTGGGCCAAAATCCCTGTTGCAGTGTGTGCAAACCTGGTCAAGAACTACAGGAAACGTTTGACCTCTATAATTGCAAACAAAGGCTTCTGTACCAAATATTAACACTGAATTTCTCAGGTGTTCAAATACTTATAAGTTCAGCCGTGCAAGACAAATAAATTCTTTAAAATTCATACAATGTAATTTCCTGAATTTTTTTTTTAATTCTGTCTCTCAGAGTGGGAATGCACCTACAATGTGAATTTCAGACCCCTCCATGATTTCTAAGTGGGAGAAATTGCAAAATCGCAGGGTGTTCAAATACTTCTGCTCCTCACTGTATATATATATCTTTAGCAGAGTTCTATAGTGAACATGAGGTTCAGTATTATAAGCATCTTGGCAATAGACATAATAGTCTTAAAATGGAGTACACAAAACCTAAAGGTATGGGGAGAGTTTATCCAATTGTCTATTGCATTTCTTTTACAGAGAGAAAAAATGCATTCACAAGATCCTACCAAACTCTGTGGTTAGTGTGCCTAGTGCTATTTCAACTCAGGACCCAAGGGTTAACTGCTTAGCTGGAGTGCCGACTTATGAAAAACAACTGCAGCTATTGTTTTGTACAGTCGTATTTGATGTAGGCACTCAAAGTTCCAAAGTAACGAGAGGAAATTTTTGCCAAAGTTTGATTTTATAAATCCCATATTTGGACTACAAATAAAGCACACGCATCCAGGGTAAAAACTGATTGTTTTACTTGAATTCTACACAAAGTATTAAATCAAAGTTAACTGAAATCGTAAATAAAATTGCAAGTTACAAGGTGTGTACAGAAAAGAAGGCATAAGGAACAGAAGAAGAAGAAGAAAGAAAAAAACACACATTGTAGTCCTCGGGGGGAAGGAGAGGAAAATATAATAAAAAACCATGAGCTGCCCTTACAGGGCCAGAAATTGTGTAAAAAAAAAAAATAAAATACAAATTACCATTGGCTAGCCAAACTGTATTGATAGATGCAAAGCTTAAATATGTATGTGCAAGCAGCTGCAGCTTCCCATTGCTATACTACACAATATTTCACAATGGGGTGAATGGGAGGACTTTTCTGCAGTAAGGGAGCAAAAAATAAAATTTATGGCTTCCAGTGAAAAGAACTGAGGGATTGTACAATGGAAGACAACTGCTGGGCTTATATAATAAGGCAAGAACACAATTTAACCTATGGCACCCAACCAAAATTCTATGATTACCAAGATGCTGAAAACATGTTTATGATTGGCTGTCATGGGTCACTGAACCCTCTGCACTGTTACTAAGCCCATACTGTTGCATCCATACATTACATACCCTCTCAGTAAAAGGAAGAAAATACTAAACTAGAAAATATAGGATGTATACAAGTCTTTTTAGGAAAAGACAAATTTATCACTCCTAGTTACTTAAATAAATAAAATACCTCAACACGGAGGTGGGAGATATTTATACGAGCCGTGCCCAAATCCTATTAAGGGCATATCACTTTAATACACTGTGATGGGTGTTTACTGAAAATTGTGTATCTAATACATTCAGGTTTGAAAAAGGGTTTATGTTATTTTCTGAATATAAAAATGGTCAACAGATCTTGTATAGAGCATCTTAAAAATGAAAAAGAACCAAAATTAAAGATGTGTTTACCCAAAAGGGGGTAGGGGGGTGGAGTTGGTCGCGTGACAATATATACAACCACAATAATACAACGTGTATATTATTATATACATAAAAGGCCCCTGCCTCGATCACATGGCAACCCTGGCAATGTGGAAGTGGTTACAAATTTCGCAAAGGTGTACCGTGAGGTTACTATAGCTATGCAATTCCTCAAAAACAAGTGAGGAGACATGGTTGAAATGTTTGTTTTTAAGTTGGCACCTAATGAGTTCTTAACCATGGGTTCACTGCCATCACTAGAACAGAAATGTAATTTAGTTGGTTTTGGTTGTTGTTGACCAACATTTTAAGAACTAAATACACCAGAGGTATTCTTTTAGCTTTGGGCAGATGTAGACACCTTAGAAGTCACAAGCCTCTTATAACTAGATGGTACACCAGTGCAAAGATTTAACCACCACGACTCCCTGCTCAGACTCAGGAGAAGGTAATTCCTGCACGTCAAACCAGATCCCTCCCATTAGAGGCCTATTAGAAATAAATATGACAAAGATAAGTTCCAAACTCCTTGATGCAGGCAATTGGACTTAAAGGATAAGTTCATCTTTTTACAAAAAAATAATACACATTTTTTTTGCAGGTAAAAAAAAAATATTCATTTAATATTTTTGTTTCTGGAACCTCTAAAGGATCGCTGGTGCCATGCAGGTCTCCTGCAGACCTGTCAGTGTGTCTGTGTGCCCGTACGGGCAATCGGATACCTATTGACAGGAAGACTCAATGAACTACAAGCCAACAGCCGCAAAGGCTATCAGAACTTGTAGTGTTCTCATTCACAGAATATTTTTTTTTTTTTTTTTTAATTGTGACAGCTAGCAGGGAGGAGAAGATCCCCCGCTAGCTGTCACAACAGGGATCGGGGAGGAGCAGAGGGCTGGTCCATTTGTAACATGTTACACCATGAACATGGGTGTAACATGTAACGTTATGAAAGGCAAGGATAGAATACTCATGCGCTGCCAAAAATAAAAAAGCTGCTGCAAGTACCCAAATGTGTTCCCACATCAATAAAATTCCCTAAGAATAGTGCTGTGCTGTCCCCCTAGTGACCCAAAAAATAAACTAATAAATACACTCATGAGCATCAAACCCAGTGCATAATTGAATAAATCTGTGAAACAAAGCCAATAGTAAATAAAAAAATGGCTGAGCCACTAAATCCAAATGATATGTGAAACATATATAAAAATAAACTATAATCAAGTAGCAACAAACACCTGGCCAACCTATAATAAACACCTGGCTGAGCTAAAGAATAAAGTGTAAAAATCAACAAGATCAGTAAAATGTGAAACGTATATTAGAAAGAAAACATGATCACAATAGCAGTAAACACCTAGCCGAGCTGTAATAAACACCCAGCTGAACTCAAGCATAAAAAGTGTGAAAACCAACACAAACAGCTGTAAAATGAATCCCCGGCTGAGCAATCAGCCCCCCAATGGAATAAATAGGTGATCAATCAAATAAAATGTTCAACTGGGCTAGATTTTCACAAAAACTGAAGAAAAAATAAAAAAAACAATAAGCAGCTCTACTGAATGTATACAAAAAACAGATACATGGTGAATGATAGAGAACACTTAATAAAGTGCAAAATGAAGTCCAAAAGTGATAGAACATGTGACTCAACACGCAGGACGGAAGCTTGTGACTTTTTTTGGTGCATGCGTGAGCTGTCATCTGTGTTCACCCTGCTTTTCCCTTAAATGCTTGTAATAGGTTCTGTGAACCTTGTTTCTAGATGAGTGGCATTTTTATGTAATAAAACCTTACTACACTATGCAGAGTAACTTGTTTCTTATCTTTTGAGCACCTATCCATCAGAGTGAGGACGTAAAGGATTGTTCCCGCGAGTGCCTGAAGAGACCTGTGGAAGCAGAGGATCCAGTGGGATCAATATTGGGCACATGTTGACCTATATTCTCAGTGGGTCAGCTGTTAAGGTGAGCGTGCATGTCTGAAGGTGGAGGAGCACGATAGATTTGCACACCTGTTGAAGTTACTGGTGCATTTCTTTTAATGTTGTAAGAAAGACTGTTATATCACTTTTCAACTTCATTTTGCGCTTTATTAATTGTTATCTATCATTCACCATGTATCTGTTTTTTGTATATATTCAGTAGAGCTGCTTGTCCCTTTTTTTTCTGCACTTTTTGTGACTATCCAGCCCAGTTGAACATTTATTTGATTCATCACCTATTTATTCCATTGGGGGGCCGATTGCTCAGCCGAACATTAATTTTACAACAGTTTTTGTTGGCTTTCGCACTCTATGCTTCAGCTTAGCTGGGTGTTTATTACAGCTAGGCTAGGTGTTTACTGCCATTATGATCATGTTTTACTTCTGATATACGTTTCACATATTTTACTGTTCTTGTTTTTTTTACACTTTATTCTTCAGCTCAGACGGGTGATTATTATAGGTTGGCCAGGTGTTTATTGCTACTTGATTATTGTTTATTTTTAATATATGTTTCACATATCATTTGGATTTAGTGGCTCAGCCAGTTTTTTTTATTTACTATGACTTTGTTTCACAGATTTAATTCAATTACACATTGGGTTTGATGCTCATGAGGGTGTTTATTAGTTTATTTTTTGGGTCACTAGGGGGCAGCGCAGCACTATTCTTGGGGAATGTTATGAGAGGTGAACTTATCCTTTAAGTGGGGAAATCTCCCTGGATGGGAGTATAGAGCATTTTTAAAATTGTATCCCAGTGTTAAAAAGAAGGAAAAAAAAGCAATAAGCATTGCCCATATGTTCAGTCTAAGCTCCAAGTTCAAAGCTAATAGAGGAAATCTAAGGAAGCAGTAAAAATGATTTTTATAAGTGATGTTTGTAATGTGCATTAATTCGAACTAAAATCTGAAATTAGGGAAAAAAAAAACCTAGTGAGCAGGCAAGCTCTTTATTACAGAAGTGTCTCTCCAGCAATAAAATAAACCTACCTGCCTGCTCATAGTCTTCTGCAGAATGTACAGCTCAGACTGCGATCTGGCACAGTGCCTGTGTGCCAAAATGACTGTGCTCATGCACATGGTGATACCATCCTGCACCGGCAAATCAAGATGGCCAAAGACCAGCATCTGAAAAAAGCCGGAAAGATGCCAGTGAGGGACCTTGCTAGTGTCGGACCGTTGAAGCAGAAAGAAGGATTTCAGACTTTAGTTCTGCTTTAAGGGGGAATAAAGACCAAGCACCACTGTAGAAGAAAGACATTGCAGTGAATAGGTAAAAGAACAAAAACTCTGCTTTGTGTTAGCAGCAAAAGCACAGGTCACTAGGAATTTCCTTTCAAAAGGGACCGTGAAACACCAACATGTCAGATCCAAAAACACCCATCTTACATCTTTATTCTTCCCATGTTCATTTATATCACCTTCCACAACATTCTACACATCAGAGACCAATCATACAAAATTTGATAAATTGCCAACATTTAACCATATTATTAAAAAGCTTCAAAACATGCCCCTGATGTTCCCCATAGCACCTCATCTCCCACATCCATCACTCTAATTATTGCAAGTCCAGCCTACTAAAAGATGTTCATGCAATGCAGCTGATCTTCCCTTACTGTATACCCAGACATAATCTGTTTTGTCTCACACGCTTTATAGAGCATCTTGTCTTTCAGACCTTGCATGGGATTTTTGTTATAAATTCCACGCTACCATCTACAAGCCTTTCACATAATCTGTGGCTTGCTCTCTCCCACTGTAGACAATACAGACATCTTGTCTAAGTCATTGCAAAGCTGACTTATTGGGTCTTCACAGCCTCTGACTGCTCCTGAGATGATACAGCATGGGGTGGGCTGAGGACCTTTGAAAAGTTCATTTCCAATATATGATGCTGCAGGTGACGAACCCACTGCTCCTGAATGGAAAGTGGACCTTGGAACTGAATGTCACAGAACCTGGTAAAAAAGGGAAGAAAAAAAAAAAGCATTAAAGGAACTTAGTGAATGGTGAAAAATCTACACATTGGAACTTTTCATACCCCAGTGCTGGCCACATATGTGGACAAATATGTTGCTTTCAATCACCTCTCAAATACTTACATTTCAAGTAATACACTTGGGTGACATTTAGGATATTCCATTCACATTACCCAATTTTTGATCATTTGGTAAGAATAAACTAGGAAACTAATGCGTCTGAAAACCAAATAGGTACATATTTGCCTACTCTATGGCTACCATGAGAGCCAATGGCTTCCCTTGCAGCTACATTTAGATTTCAGTCAGAGGGGTTTCAAAACTAGCAAGAATAAGCCACCTAAAGTGTAACACTTTTGTAAAACTGGAATTTTTTTTTTTTTACTTGTAAAATCCTTATATTGGAGTACAGTACAGGACTTGTATATATAGACCAATGTTATACACAGGCTACCTTCAGATGATTAGGCCTTGGCAAAAAAAAAAACAAAAACTTGCAAGGGCCACCCCTAGTGCACACTCATAACTCTGCCCAGTCAGGAGACTCCAGCTTTTTACAAGCAATAAGGAGTGATTAAAACACAGAGGGGAGGGACTGTGTCTTGTACAGGCAATAGAAATTCCTATTATCATAATTGCACAGTATAGAACTTGTATTCATGGGATGTCCCCAGGCAATAAACTGAAGGGTAGGCAATAACATAGCAGCAAACAAAAGCCAACAGGCCAAGAAAAGGTTAAAGAACACAGATAACCGCTTGAAGCTCCTTATAGCCAAAGCTCAGATCAGCTGAGGCCTGAACATCCACCTGGAAGAACTTTCAGAATGTGTGGGGGACCAGGTGGGGGCTTTGCAATCTGGAATACAGATGCTTGAAACCCAAGAGACACCAACAGCCCTGGTAGAATATGTACGGATGGGGCAGGAACCTTGTCTCTAAAGGGCCTACACCCTGGAAATAAGCTGTCTGATCACTTGGCAATTGTGAGGCAGGACTTAGGATGTCCTGGTCGAGGACCTAGAGGCAGAACTAAGAAAGACCTTGCAAATGGAGGCCATTGCTATTAGTTCAATCCTGACAGCCCTGACCACATTAAAGCAGTGTGGGACAATTTCTTCTCATGTTCTAGGGCAGGACAGGGGGATGGCTGAACAATGTCCTCAATGAGATAGAAATAAGAGACCACCTTAGGTAGAAAAGAAGGTTTTGGTTTCAAAACCACCTCATCTTTTTCTTACAAAACAAGAAAAGGCTCTTTACAAGAAACCGCTGTCAAGCATTCCTTACAAATGTAATGGCTATCAGGAAGGCAACCTTATAAGTGTCTCTAATTGGCTCAAAGAAGGGGACTCTGAGGTCTCAACCTGGTGCTCTTCTGAATTTCAAAGATAAAGCAGATAACTGTCCCTAGAACATACTCTGGGTCAGACACTGGTCAAGACCAGACTGAAGAAAGGTCAAAATACCATTGAGTATTCCCTAGTGTGCAGCTGTCTGTCTTTGCACCATGAAAAGTAAGCCTACAATGTTCAATGGTGACTCTTGAAGGAGTTGAGTTGAGTGAAGTGGAAAAAAAAGAGTCTGAAACACCCCTCTATACTTCAGGACTTGGATATTAATAGCCATGCTATTAAGCCAGTGACTGAGAAGCAGGGTGTAATAGAGAGCTTTGGGCTGTTAAGTCTGGTATGTTTGGTGGAGGCCAAGGATGGTCTGCCTGAAGTCTGAGTATTTCTGTATACCATGTCCTTCTGAACCAATTTGGTATGATAAGAATCACCAGGATCCTGCCCGCTATCCTCTGCAGCAGTCAAGTGAGGATTTTCATTTAAGGGAACACAAACTAGTTTGAATCAGCAGGGCATCTCCTGCTAAGGCTAAAGGATCCCAAGGTCCTGGCTACAAATTTGTCCAGCTTGTTGTTGAACCTGGAGGCCAGGATGTCCATGTGTGGCTTTCCTCAACATTGAGAGAGATTTTGAAAGATCTTGGGGCACAGAAACCACTTGACCCGCATTGACAGCTTAGGTCTGCCTGCCAATTGCACACTCTAGGGATGCGGAGGGCAAAAAGAGCAGAATGTAAATTCTGCCCAGGGGAATTGCAGACATGTACTTAGGGAAGCTTGACTTCTGGTGCCCCCATGTAGGCCAATGCTGAGGAATTGCCTGACTGTAATCTGACTGGGTGACCTTGCAGAAGAGGATAATCTGATGGCTCTCAGTTCCAGAATGGTACTAGGGAGTTTTTGACACCTCTAGGAACCAAATCTCCTGGATAGTTAGGGAGTTGTAAACTCCTGTTTGGTTTTGAGACTATGAATTTGGGTTTGAAACTTTTTTTCGAAGGAACTGGTACAAGCACACTTCGTGCCTGAAATTGATGCAAGGTGGTCATTAAATCTGTTTTTGTTCTGAGGCTGGCAGATTAGCAGGCAAAAAGCAAGGACAGGGCAGAGATAGAAAATCTATTTTGTACCCCGAAAAAATGACAGATTGGACCCACAGGTCCAGGACACCTCAGTTCAAAATATACACAAACACTGATGAGTGTAGCCACCCCAGTATTGTGAGGAAGGATTCTAGGTAGGCTTGGTGGACTTAGGAATCCAGGGCTTTCGGCAAAAGGGAGTGTTAAGCCTTGGTTTTGAGGATGAGGCCTGGAGAGGGCGAAAAGATCTCTTTTGCTGAGCAGAAGTAGTAGTTTCCTTGTGGGGTAGGTGCACTTCTCCTCCAGTGACTTTCCTAATGAGTTTATCATGAGATTTCCAATAAATGTTCACCATCAAAGGACATGCATAGAAATATATATATATATATATATATATATATATATATATATATATATATATATATAAAAATAATGTATTTCTTTTAACAAGCAGACTCAGCAGATCAAGTTTTTTGCCACAAAATCCTGCAGAAAAATGTTACTTTGATGGCCAGTGGGAAGCATGCCCCCATATAGTGCTGATCCGAATGCTAAAATTACAGACAGCTAACAAGTTCGCTGGTGTCATGTTGTTGGCTCTGCCACATGGTGTTGTACCCAGAATTATGCAGGCACCTTAGAATAAGAGGCCAATCAAACAGTTTAAAAGACCTCTAGCAACCTCTGGAGGAACCTTAGTTGATAATGGCTGTTCTAGATACATGGCAAATTATATTCCATAGAGTGTTAAAACAAAATGACCCCTGAGAACATCAGTTGTATTTGTTCTATGACATTAGGGTCATCAAAGACAGGTTTCTGGTCTCTGTTTATTTGTTTTGTCCAGCTAACAATAGCCTGGTAAATAAACATGGCTAGAATTGCTGGCTGCAGACCTGGACCTGCATGGGAAAAGGAGGCCATTAGGAGGGCTTTAAAACACTTATCAACAGAATAATTAAAGAGGGAACACCATCAATAGGAACTGTAGAGTATTTATTGGGAACTAAAATTGCAGGAACCATGACCAGAATTGCCCAATTCTCCCTAAAACCCTTTTTCATACGATAAATCTCAGCAAACAGCTTGTGGAACGAATACACTCTTAGGATCAAGCCAATCCTCAAAGTGCATAATCGCTCTGTGCACTTATGGGAAGTGTCTTTTTTGGCTAGTGCCAATGGGGGCCACAAAATCAGAGTCCTCACTACGTTCCTCTATAATATTCTCAACTAAAGAGGATCTGCTTCTGATTGCTGAATAGGGTCAGAGGGAACAGAGGATGTGTAGCATTTCTGGGCTCTGGAAACCAATGGTTCTCAAAGCACCAAAAGGTTTCCAAAAAGACATAGCAGCAGAGAAATCTGCTTTTGTCAGACAGGCCTCATGGTCCATGCCTGAGAGGTAGCTAGAGTCAGAGGAGGGGAGCGGTGTCACAATAGGACATTGCTCCAGGACAAAGAAAACAGTGTTTTGCGTTTCCTGTAAGCCATCTGCAGAACGCATGTTACTTGGCCCTTGTGTCCCATCTCCATTTCTGCTGTAATCTGCCACTGCCAAATGGATCCCCAGTGAGGTACTCATGAAATGGAGTTCACATGGAAATGGCGTTCTTGCTACAAAATTACTTACAACTCACAAACATTATATATTTTTTTTTGAAGCAGAGGCCCTAGAGAATAAAATGGTTAAAATGGGGTTTTTGTTTTTTTTTTAATTGTATTACTTTTTTTCTTTTTACACTGTCCCTTTAATTTTTTTTTTCATCACTTTCATTGGTATCACAAGAAAAGTAAAAATCCCTTAAGATAACAATAACGCATGACAGGTCCTCTTTATGGAGAGGTGTGGGATCTATAAGACCCCACATATCTCCTCTACCCTTGAGAGCATCAGGTAAAAAAAAAAACCCAAAAAACACATTGATCTACTGCATTCCCCCCCAAAAGTGGCAGTGTTAACATCTGCCCTAAACCAGAAGCAACATCATGACATCACTTCCAGCCTCCTAGCTCTTAAAGGTTAACACAGACGATCTGGTTTCTGCTAAGCTCTATATTGCCGCAACTGCCGGATTGGTTCCCTGGCTACCTGAAGAGACAAGTAAGCCCGAGAAACAACGGAAAGGGATGGGAGGGGCAACACCTCCCACTGCTTCTGAAAACGAACCAGCAGCTATTTTTTCAGATTACTTTTTTGAGAAATATTTAATTTGTAAACCACTTTTAAAACAGCGACGTATATGTATGTATTGCGGTCTTGAAGTGGATATTTTACCAAAAATTGGGTATATGATCTTGTTTGGTTGCACTAAAATTCATTTTAGTATATTTTTCTCCTGAAAATATGCATTTTTTAAATAGCTGCGCACATATCACACAACATAAAAAATAGCAACTTTCACCAGTTTATTCTGGACTTGGGCATGTCTGCAGAAAGAGCACTGCTTCCACATGGAGAGCAAGGGTCTTTCCCTGTGACATGCTGGCAAAGGACAGGCTTTTTTTACTCAAGCTGTGGCTGCTTTCTAAAGAAAACAAACTGTAAAACTGAACGGTTTTGTTTTAATGCATCTGGAATATATTAAGAGGAGTTAAATGGCAAGTTTTATCAGACTACGAAGGAAAGCTATCACAAAACCCATACCATTATTTTATTTTTTGAATAGTTGCAGAATCTGTTTTGCACAGAAAATGGAACATGGGCACCATGCAAAACGTTTACCAATTTCTTAAGTACTACATAAGATGATCAAAAGGTTAAAACAAGCACAGCCATCTCACCTGCATTTCAAAGTGTAAATGTTTCCAACAAACTTGACTAAAGAGGTCTGTGGAGGTCTTGGTACCAGAGAAGGCACAGGACGTGCTCTTACAGGTGGTCGTGGCTCTTCACTTTTGGCTAGCGGTTCAGAAACAGTATCTTCCTGAGAGGGTGGAACTTCAGGTGCCTTAGGGTGACGGCGCTCAACTTCTGTTGACAAAGATACATTTTTAGATATCATAAAACACCAAATGCATCCTGACATCTATTCAATCTACTTACTTTGCCCCTGTGGTTCAGCTGGCTTTTCAGAGGTTGAGCTTGGAGTTGGAGCACTATGTTCTTTCTCTGCCACCTTCACAGGGGTTGTAGCTGGGCTTTCCTTCTCTGGTGCTGGTTTTGGACTCTGCAAAGCACGTTTGAACTTTTTGGAGAAAGGACGTGCTTGGATGTAATTGAGATAGGCACCAGCCTTCTGGGGTCTCTGCTTCATCCATTCGCGGAGCGTTTCAATTGGGGAACCATTGACACACCATTCAGTTACACCAAATTGTCGAAGATGAGCTCTAGCATGGCTGGCTAAAGCCTTTCGATTCTCAAAAATCAACCCACAAAGCTCACAGGCTGCCTCCACTGATAATGGACAGAATGAAAAAAAGAAACAGTTACAAACTATGTAATGAACATGTAACAGAGCCATACTTCAAACTTATTACTTACGGCTTGTGGCTCCTTTCTCTGGAGATGCCTTGACCTTGACCTTGAATGGAAGCTCTGTCTGGATGTAAGCCTTAAGCTTGCCATCTGGAGATAAAGATTTAGGCTTGGATTCACCGTGCAAGAATGGCTTAGGTTTATTTTCTCCAGTAATAAAAGATTTGAGCTTTGCATCACCTTGCAAATAGATTTTAGGCTTGCCGTCACCATGCACAGATGTCTTGGGTCTGTTTTCACTTGGCAAAAAGCCCTTTGGTCTCCCTTCTTGCATAAAAGTCTTTGGTCTCCCGTCTCCACTTTGAAAGAAATGTTTTGGCTTGACATCACTATGAACAAAGGTCTTGGGCCGGCCCTCCTCTGTAACATAGGATTTTGGTCTATTCTCACCCTGTATGTAAGGTTTAGACTGGCTGCAAGTCTTTGGCTCTGCATTCATATAGCCCTTTGGCTCAGACTGTGTAAGTCTAGGTTCATGAGGTGCTGGCCTCTTAGTTGGTACCGGTGAAAGAAAACTGTTGAGTGAGCGCCCAGGAGGCGAAATGGGAAGATCTCTTGCCATTACTGATGCCCCAACACCAAGAGGTGAGAGTCTGTGGGATGGACTCAGTGGCTCATCCTCCCCGCGAGGTTCCATTTTGATGTTGGAAACCTGCTGCTGTGGTGTCACTGGTCGCCTCTTGCGTATGATTTCTCGCAGAGTGTCAATGGGTGAGCCATTCACGTGCCATTCTGTTACACCCATCTGGCGGAGATGTGAACGTGCATGACTAGACAGCCCCTTGCGGTTCTCAAAAAATTCATTGCAGAACTCGCAGCGGATGTCACGGGAGGGGTCTGACTGTGAAGCTTCAAAAGAACAGAGAATGTGGATATTAAAAATACAACAAAGTGAAAGGCCCAAAATGGTGAAAAAAAGCAGAAAGGCAGGAAAAGGGTAAAAACTATACAAAATGTTAGTAGACTGACTTGCCAGAAGTCACACAAAATGCAAGATGAAACAATCTCAATGTCTCACAAATCACATCAGGCATGCCTACAGAAAAGACTCAAGAAAAAAACAAAACAAAACAAAAAAAAAAAAAAAAACACACAGCTGCCAGCTAATGTTAAGCAATGGTACCCCAGATGGCCTTAAAATACTCATGGGAAGTAGAAAAAAAAAATACTAAAACACCTAACCCCTACAAAACAAGCCATTCAAGTAAAACTAATTTGTGCAATACAAAAAACATGGAAAGTATTGTAAAATAATCCAAAATGCCTAATCTATAATGGTGTAATTACTCTGCCTTAATTTAACACAATACTTCTGAAATACAAACTGTAGTAAACACTTGCCTAATGCTGATCACAAGTTCCAGTTAAAAATTAGGAATAAAAAAACATTTGCAAAAAAAAAAAAAAAAATCTCAACAAGAGAGGGACTGAAGCTTTTGGTAGAAGAAAACAGCCTTGATGTCATGTACACACAGGGTACAGCTGAATACAGTGAAGGAAATAAGTATTTGATCCCCTGATGATTTTGAATGTTTGCTCACTCACAAAGAAATGATCAGTCTAAAAATTGAATGGTAGGTGTATTGTAACACAGAGACAGAATAGCAACAAAAAAAATCAAAAGAAATGTCTAACAAATTATGCACTGATTTGCATGCTCATGAGGGAAATAATTATTTGATCCCCTATCATTCAGCAGGATTTTTGGCTACCGGGTGTCTTTCATACAGGTAACAAGCTGAGATTAGAAGCAGTCTCTTAAAGGGAGTGCTGCTAATCTCATTTTGTTACCTGCATAAAGACACCTGTCCACAGAAGCAATCAATCAGATTTCAAACTCTCCATCATGGCAAAGACCAAAGAGCTGTCTAATGATGTCAGGGACAAGTTTTTAGACCTACACAGGGCAGGACTGGGCTACAAAACTATCGCCAAGCAGCTTGGTGAGAAGGTGACAACAGTTGGTACAAACATTTGTAAATGGAAGAAACACAAACAACTGTCAGTCTCCCTAGGTCTGGTGCACTAGGTAAGATCTCACCTCGTGGAGTGTCAATGATCATGAAAACAGTGAGGAATCATCCCAGAACTACACGAGAGGATCTTGTCAATGATCTCTAGGCAGCTGGGACCACAGTCACCAAGAAAACAATTGGTTACACACTACAACGAAAAGGATTGAAATCCTGCAGTCGCTGCAAGGTCCCTCTGCTCAAGAAAGCACATGTCCAGGCCCGTCTGAAGTTTGCCACTGAACATCTGAATGAAGTAGAGGAGGACTGGTTGAAAGTGTTGTTGTCAGATGAGACCAAAATCAAGCTCTTTGGCTTGAACTCAACTTGCAGTTTTTGGAGGAGGAGGAATGCTGCCTATGACCCCAAGACCACCATCCCAACTGTCAAACAAAATGGTAGAAACATTCTGATTTGGGGGTGTTTTTCTGCTAAGGGGACAGGACAACTGCACCGCATCAAAGGAACGATGGATGGGGCAATGTACTGTCAAATCTTGGGTGAGAACCTTCTTCCCTCAGCCAGGGCATTGAAAATAGGTCATGGATGGGTCTTCCAGCATGACAATGACCCAAAACACATGGCCAAGGCAACAAAGGAATGACTCAAGAAGAAGCACATTAAGGTCCTGCAGTAAGCTAGCCAGTCTCCAGACCTTAATCCGATTAAAAATCTGTGGAGGAAGCTGAAAGTTTGAGTTGCCAAACGTCAGCCACCAAACCTAAAAGACTTGAGAGAGAATCTGCCAAGAGGAGTGGGCCAAAATCCCTCCTGAGATGTGTGCAAGCCTGGTGGCCAACTACAGGAAACATCTGACATCTGTGATTGCCAACAAGGGATTTGCCACCAAGTACTAAGTCATGTTTTGTGAAAGGGATCAAATACTTATTTCCCTCATGAACATGCAAATCAGTGCATCATTTGTTAGACATGCATTTCTTTTGATTTCTTTGTTGCTGTTCTGTCTCTCAGTGTTACAATACACCTACCATTCAATTTGTAAACTGATCATTTCTTTGTGAGTGAGCAAACATTCAAAATCAGCAGGGGATCAAATACTTATTTCCTTCACTGTATGTGAAAGGCTTACAAATTACACACTGAACTTATTTCAATTTAGTTTAATAACATGGCACTGCAACCATTAATATAGAAACAAATAAAAGAAAACATTTTAGGACACACTACCTCTTTTCACAGCAGTTAGATATATAAAGCAAATCTGTAAGTAGGGTACCACTTTTGAAATTGACTAATTTTCTGACTGTCTCTCTGGCAACAATTCTTTCTTAGTCACTTACCTAGAACAAGCATACAGCCAGTCCACGCAAAGGAAGCTTCAACATGAGTTACTGAACTGCAACAGATATGCAGACAAGGATTTCCAAAGCCACCAACTTTCCTTATCTACATGCTTGTTCAGTCAGTGACTGTGCTGTAGCCAGTGTACCACAATTACAGTAAGGGACCACAGCGTTCAAGTCAAACCAGGACTTTACTTTTACAGGTATAATAAGGGATGCTAGCGTGACAGTACTACACAAAAAAGTGGCAAGTGTGTCCTATTACTGATAGGCAGTTCACATGTCTAGGGCCAGTCCAGAGACCGTTAATCAAGATGGCAGACAACAGTGTTAGTGCGTGCATGGAACAGTGTGTAGTGATGACATTTTTTGTGAATGAAGGTGTAAAACCTGCGGATATCTGCAGAAGACCTCAAGCACAGTACGGTGATGAGACACTCAGCTGCAGTAAGACATTTTAATGATGTAATAGTTTCAAAGATAGTCATAAGTCCATCAATGACTATCCCAGGCATGGTGGTTCCCAGCCCAAAGCAGTCATTCCTGAGAACATTCAAATATTTCTATGCCAAAGCTTTCCAGGCATTAGTTAAATGCTGGGATAAGTGTGTAAATGTAGCAGAGGAGTATGTAAAAAAATAAATGTTCCCACTCCCTGAAATTTGTTGTTTTATTATATAAACTCAAAAGTCCCGGTTTGACTTGAACACTCCTCGTAGTTAAAAGTATATCTAAAGAAAGGACGGTTTGGGCAAAGTAGAGAGGTGTTGGGGAGATTCACCCTCCCAATGTGTCCTGTTTACTGTTATCACTGAAAGTGAAAGAAAATCCCAACTTCTGAGCTGTCCCCAGAGGGAAATCTTTCAATGGGGACACTCTTTCCGATGACAACCAGGGATTACCTCTCTGTGCAGGGATTGTCTCTCACTTCCTGTTTTGGCTATTGGACAGAAGTGAAATCTCCTTAATGTAACACAATGCAAAAAAAAAATGACCTGACGGGGGTTATAACTCTCCCTTACTCTATCCAAAATAAAAACAGTTTTGCCTTTAGTTCTACTTTCACATTTAAAGCAAGCTCCATGAGGCAGCCATCTTTGTGGATCAGGGAAATTACCAGTTCAGAAGTACCTAGCCAAATGATTCTTTCATGCAACATTAAGGTCTATGTTTTAATAAACTACACCAAATTAAGTGCAACTATTCTTTTGATGGGATTAAAGCCATTTTCTGTAGTCAAATTAAAAGCTATGGAAAACTTTACACAAAAACAGAAGCCTGCCAATGCTGATTAAGCAAAATCAGAATCTTTATATGTATAGTTGTCCTTGTCCCAAGTCATTGGCTAAATTCCCGGACAGCCATCAGAGGGTGAACCATGGCAACTTCCATATTTCGCCTAGGACTGATTTCTGTAAAATAATAGGTTTCTTTGCCTTTATGCATGCGTAGCATGTACACATTTAATGCCAACAGCTTGTAAAGATACCTCTGTAGTCTAAAAGAATGATAAATAGGCTTAAAAAAGAAGGTTCAGCTTCAGAGAAAACATGAATACTCTAAGTTTTACATAGCAACATTTCAAAGTCTCAAAGACTGCAAACACACACAATTTCACCAACTCACTGCTTATGCCAAGTCATGCCTTGGATTCTTAATGATAAAAGGGGTTATCTGAGAAAGCCAGGAGTGGTCTGAATTGAATATATGAATGAAACAGACAAGATGGTACAAGATGGGAAGCAATGAATAGAATGAGCAAGCACATGAAGAGCTGCGGGGTCAGTTGCCCACTTACACAAGTTTAAAGGTGAGAGCTCCGAGGGCCACTCACTGGCCGGGTAGGTAGGAAGCCGAGGAGGCTTGCGATGCATTGCTGGAGCCAACCCGCTGAACGGGTGGGGCCTAGATGGGGAAGCGGGAGGACGATGTGGGAGGAGCTTCTCCAAGCTGGGGCTTCCGATTCTGGTGCCCGTTCTGGGGCAGATCCCACTGGCCAAGATCTCCCGCAGGGTGTCGATGGGTGACCCGTTGACATGCCACTCTGTGACGCCCATCTGGCGCAGGTGGGATCGTGCGTGGCTCGACAGGCCCTTTCTGTTTTCAAAGAATTCACCACAGAACTCACAGCGGACTACTTCCGAACTTGGGGCTGGAGGAGTGGATGACAAACACAATTGCCGTCTTTATATTTCTAACTTCTCTGCTCTAGCTTTAATAAAATGAGACCCAGTATGAGGGTGGATGTGTAGATAGTGTGCAATTAACACATGGCATTGACTGCATGGTGAACTTCATTGAATTTCTACAGTGACTGCATGTTTCTAAACACATTACTGAAAATGAACATGAACACAACTTTCCATTTGTTGTTGGTATTTAGATGTAGCCATTAAGATGTATGTGATCTTTAAAAGAACTGTCTAAATTTTAACCTAAAAAATTGATTAAACTAACTTGGTAACATAAAAGCAGATGTACGCTCTCCTGGTGCGAGCGGACCTGGGTATCACTATGTTATATAATGATGCAAGGGTACAGGGGAAAGCTGAGGCCAGGGACTTCCTTGTTATCTCTTAGATGGCAGGTCAGCTACAAACATGGAGAAAAATCTTTCAGCTTCGCCTCAGAAGGAAAAAAAAAAAAAAAAAAAAAAAAGGGGGGGGGGGGGGTTTATTTCATTTCCTCAATTGTAGAAACACTCGGGGGAATCCATAATGCTCTAACAGCACTTTTTCTGTTGGTAGTTCCTTTAAAGTGATATTAAAGCTTCAGGTTTTTATTAATTAAAATAATAAACATAATATACTTACCTGCTCTGTGCAATCGTTTTGCACAGAGCAGCCCCGATTGTCTTCTTGGGTTCCCAGCAAGCGCTCCTGGCTCCCCTCCCCCCACCCAGTGCTCCCATACAAATCCACTTGCTAAGGGAACACTCATGCAGGCTCGCGCCCGAGCTACCCTGTCCATGTCTACTGACACAGTGGGGCTTCCTCGTCACTGGATTTGATTGACAGGAGAGGGGTGCCAATTGCTCCCAATCTGCCCAGTGAAGAGTTACAGAGCCACAGCTCTTGTGCACATTGCTGGATCAAGAGTCGGCTCAGGTAAGTATAAGGGGGGTGAATGGGGATGCTCTGCAACAGGTTTTTTACCTAATGTATAGAATGCATTATGGTAAAACACCTTAAGGCTTTAGAACCACCTGCTCATAATGAAGACAAGCATAACATTCATGTTGTTGGGTCCCTTGAGTGTCATATGTTTATGCTATAGCAGGGAAGATACATTTCAATACTTATCTTGGGTATTGGTTAGTAAACTATGTTTAATAATCTTCAAACCTGTCATATTAACCTCCCTTCTCCCAATATGAAAATGGTGCTGTTTAAAGGGGGTGTGCAGCAGCAGAGATGTTAGGGCCTGAGTCAACAAGCTTTGATGGGCAAATACAGCTTTCTTTTGATCTCTGTTTGAAATGCTTTTGAGATAATATAGAGCACAAGCCCTCAGCGTGTACCACTTAACTGAGTTCAAGCATTTCTTTAATATAGCACAAAAATTTGTGATGAACTACATTAAAAGAGAAGTACAGAAATAGAAAAAAAAATAAACAATAATACTCACCTAGATGACTGCAGCTATCCCCTGCCACCTCTAAGACAGAGTACCGAGCGGTCAAACACTGCTGATCGCTCATTGCTTAATATTTAGCCTGCAGAGAGCCAGTGACTGTCTGATCTGCCTCTTCAGCGTTCACTAGAGCGTTGAGCTGTGGAGCGGGCAGTTGTGGCTGATTCAAACTCTTATCAGATTGCTGAGTGGTTGAGCCAGCTGCCGGTCTAGGCATATGGTTGGGATCTTCTCAGAGCCAGGGCTGGCTCTGTGATATCAGCCGACAGCAGGGGTAATGGTTGAAAACAGGTCACAGGAGTGCAGTTTGCAGGGAAAAGAAACAGCCAGATCGCTGATCTGTGTACAGAGTCCTGTGTGTTTGTAAACTGTGCTGTGATTGGCTACAGCTGATCAGCAGGTCTCACCCATAAATCACTGGCCAGGACCTGCTGACAAAATCCTGCTGTAGCCAGTGACAGCACGAGTCAGCATACGTGCAACCCTAACTCAGAACAGGCTGGATGATGTACATGTACGTGATCAAGCCTGCCCATGCCGCCCGCCCAAAGGAATTATACTGTGGCCGGTAGTGAACTGGTTAAGGGGACAAAAACGAATTCACATAAATGGTATGTACAATTTTAATAAGGCTGTTAAGTGGCCACAGATTTTGAGTTGTGCTAAAACTTGCAGTAACCATAGAGATCCATTACCAGCACACCATCATAGCAAGTCAATGCACATTCCATGTTGTAACCCTGCTAACAAATATACAAACCCTTATAATGTTAAATCAATGATTGATAAGATGCAAGTAAACCTGTCAGCCATTCTAACATTTAAAATGTCCCGAGTAAGAGCAAGCAATACACGGCTCCCTGCAATTATTTTAAATAGCCATGTCCTCTGTGCTCCAAACATTTCACTTTGTCAGTAGGGCTTGACTTTCTAAGTTCTGGGCTAAGCCCCATCTACAAAAGACAACACCTATTATGAGCGTCATTAATAAGTATTAATGTGCTCTCAATGGAAAGGATGATGGCAGCTGGGCAAGACCTGAAGTCCAGCTTCTGTAAATCAACTTAAAGGAGCACAGAGAATGGTCTTAATATGACAATATTAAGGTAACAAGAGGCACATGTGGAATATCCATATTTAGGCAAGACTTTTTTAAAAGTTTAAAAAAAAAAAAAAAAAAAAAAAAAAAAAAAAGGACTGTTCACTTTGGTCTGATCAATTTGGTCTTCATCTGTAAATTCATACTGGAGCACAGTGCACAGGACCACACTAAACTGATGAAAGCAAAACTGCATGCAAGCGCATCAAGGAAGCAAAGCAGAGAGATTAGCACAGCCAAGGTGATCCATTAAGGCCATGCGAGGCAAAGCTGAGCAGAAACAAAAAAAATACAGGTAAAGTACCAAATGAGTTCCAGTTTTAAATGAGTAATTTAGAAAAAAACAGCCTTCAGCCTACATCCACTATCTGGAAACTCAAAGATTCAAAATGACTACAGCATTCACCCGGCTAGAAAAAAATATATGGATTTATCCAACTTAATTTTTGGGTGGATTACCAGCTGGTTGAATCAACTACCAGGTTCTTATATCTCTTGGATTCCCTTGTGAAGGTTTGTTATGGCTATTTATTCTAGTTTATTGATGGTCTGTTAGGAAGTGTCATACGTCATTTACTTCTTGTAATTGCTGTGGACATGTGTCATAGCGGAGAGCTCTGGTGGACATCTCACAGCACTGGAGTCTGATGCTTAATCATTTTTTACCTTAGTCCAAGGAATGCATTAAGGTATAAAAATGGTCAGGCTTTATAACCACTTTAAGACAACTTTGCAGGTCTGAACTCGTATGCCAGGCCAAATATCTTTTTTGTTTTTGAGTGTGTAAGGCATAGAATGGCTGTCTGGCTCTTATCGCTATCTTCGGTGCCATTCAATTTTTCTTCCTTCTCTATCCCATTATAAATTCATTAGACAGGAAATGAGGAAATCTGAAACAGGCATAGAGACAAAAATAACCAAGCCACCGTGGGATCTAGAATTCCTCTACTGTATAAAAAGAATCAAAAATACCAATTTTTCCCTCACCCAATCTTGTTGGGAAAGTTCCTCTCATTTCCTCTTTGGTTCAAGCAGGACAGGAAATGAGGGAAATCTTTCCAAGGCTTCACGCAAACAGAGTGTTTTAAGAACTCTCCTAGAAGCTTTTCCTCCTGGCCTGACGCTTGTAAAAGAGTTCATTTATTTCAAAGGCCAAAATTAATTGTTAACGCTCAACCATTAACCATGCCTAACCTGAACACATGTTTAGACACATTCACACGTGTCAAGTGGTTTTTTTCTGCCAAAATGCTGCTGCTCTTGGACGCACTGGCCCTGGGTTTTGTTTTCTGCCTGTAAACAGTCCTGCCACTAAAGGCTGCTAAAAGTCTATATGTGCATGGAAACATAGGCTAACATGGAGGGGTGTTTTGGAAGCATAGGGGGGAAAAAAAAAAAAAGAAAAAAAAAAACAAAACACCAGATGCCCCTAAAAAGGGGCAGTAAAACAACCTGTGTGCATGAATGTTTGTGTTAATAGACTTCAATGGGCAAATGCAGTGTGCTTTTGATTTTAGTTTGAGATGCTTTCAGAGAGGATTCATAATCCATGCACGTACAGTTGACATAAAATTGACCTGCTTCAGCTTCTCCATTCCCACAGACTTGCATGGGGAGTAGCTCTTAAAGCACATGTAAACCCATTTCATATTCCTGCTATATTCCTGCTGTATGTACTTGTATAGAAAAATACTGTATCTTTTCCCTTTGTATTGCTTTCTTTGTGTGAAATCCCTGGTGTTCCTGCCAGTCCCTCTGCTTTCTTATTAAAAACTGACCACACTAGGCATGAGAGCAGAACATGGTCAGTTTGAGGACTGTGCTGGGAACTCGGTGTGCTCTCCCCCAATGATCAGACTTCTGCTCACACCCCCCTCCCCCTGCACAGCCATTCACTGGAAAGTTCCATGTGCTGCCGTTTCTCCTTTCATAGCTGTGTTCTCAGCTGTATAAGGAACTTAGAGGGTATGTGATCACTTAAGAAGCAGAGGGGGGGATAAAAAAAAAAAAAAAAAGGTATTTATATATTTTTTTTCTTTTAATAGCTACGCATAAATGTTTTGCCTTTCATTTCAATTTTAAGCTGAATGGATCTGTTTTATAAGGTGAGGGTTTAATAAAAAAAATGTCATACTTACCTGCTCTGTGCAATGGTATAGCACAGAGCATACTGGATCCTCCTTTTCTGGGGGCCCCCGCTGACTAACGCTCCTGCCTCCTCCTCTTCGGCGGGTACCCCCCATGGAAAGCCAATGGCTCCCATTACTATCAAACTGCTCAGGGAGGAGGGAGACAGCTGTGAGAGCAGCTGCCCTTCTGCACATCGCTGGATCAGATCAGGCTCAGCTAAGTATAAGGGGGATGGCGGGCATCTTGTAGCACAGACGTTTTTTCACCTTAATGCATAGAATGCATTAAAGGTGGAAAACTTAAGGCTTTAGAAGCACTTAAAGAAAAAGAAAAAAAAGAAGCACCTCAACACGGACCTTAAAAGTTCCTAAAAAACCCCCCAAAAAAACCATGACTGGAGTTCTAACCCTTCCTCAGTCTAACTATATGTAAGAATAAAAAAACCTTGACATACACTAACATAGCAGGTTTTTTTTTTTCTTGGGTCCTCCTGTAATATTTTTTTTTTTACACATAATAAATTATTCCCTTCTTTCTTGTTTTGTAGAAAAGAATTTGCTTTCCAGAAGGGTCCTGTTACCACCATTTACATCCTCTGCCCCCCCCATCAAGAAATAACTTAGAAAAAAAATGGAGGAATTTTGAGTTCACTGTGTAAGTATTAAATGCTCACGTAAGTAAACATGAAGTAACTTGAATTTTTAGCAATCGCAGTCCTCAGTCTGGAACTCAAAGGGATTTAGGGAGAAAGGCCCGAGGACTCAAATGGTTAAACAAGGGCTGTGACTAGTTGGTAAAGAAAATTGGCATACTTTTCATATATTGCCCCCATAATGCCTGCTACCAAACTTGGTGAACACACCACATCCCGTTATTCCACTTACTGTGCCAAGATTGCAAAGAGATTATCACAAAACTATCACCTGAAAATATTTCAGAGACCTAAAACAATTGATATGGTAGAGCTGGGGTAGAAGGTTACCAAGTCCAGCGCCTCAGAAAGAAAAAGGTTATTGTTTAAGCAAGCAATGCAGTTATTAGTTGAAGAAAGGCGCATGTTAGTACGAGCACAATGTAACAGTGGAACGTCTAGAGATAATGAACACAACATTTCCATATACACACAGTACATGCACAAACCAAAAACAGGACTCCAAATCAAGAAAAGCATGAAAGTCCAGTAAATCTACTTTAGAAATGGGTTTTAGCAGACTGCTGGATTTAAATGGAAGTCAAATCTTATCACAACGAAGAGGAAGATAAATGTCTAATTTTGATGAAACTCCCTCCACACTACTACCTTGCCAAAAAACACAATCAACCTCTATTATAGCCAGTTAGAGAATAAAATGTTATTTTTTTTGGTAGGATTTAGTAAAAGAATATTGAGGATCTGGCTGCAATTTGTGGTCACCCTTATCAGACATATCCACAATATTTTTGAATAAACTCTACCAAAAAACAGCTATTTGCCACATATAAAATGTTTGGGCTAAAATGCCAATCATCTTAGGTAAAGCTGAATTCTAGGCAGATATAAAAGTCAAATCAAAGTAGATTTGTGCTAATTAATACATCCTTCAATTCTTTTTAGTTTAAATGCAAGCAGTGAAGTACCTAGAGCTCGAAGGGGAGGGACAAGTAGAACATGGAGCCAACAATGTGCAAGCAGCATGCTGATAGAAGATAGTGGAGTGTAAGATGAGCATATTGGTGTGTTGGTTCTTTTGTACAGTCACAGGGTGGGGATCTAAAAGTGAGACTGCAGCAGAGAGGATTAAGTCCCCTCCAATGCTAGACAGGGTATGTATTGGTTTGCCTGGACTTCAGCTTTACTATACATAGCAATTTAGAACGTATGGACAATACTGTGAGTTCACATAGATTTACTGGTTCTTTCATGACAGTTCAAATTACACCCTATCTTCTGCCACTTAGTTTTATCATTTACAACTGAAGATAAGAAACCCTGCATAAGTACTTGCAAAATTCACCATTTGACAAAGGAGCATTAAACAAAAAGAGGAGAAACAAACTCAAGTTTGGATAACAGTTATAAAATACACTGAAATACTGATCAGAAATTATGGATATGGGAAAGGCAAAGTAAAAAACAAACAAACAACTGCCATGTAGTGGGCCCCTTGGCATCCCAATTATATGCATGAAGGTAAAAATCCTTCAGCATGCTATCCCCCACCCAATACGCACCTTAGCCCGATCTCAATCCAGTGATGTGCAGAAGAGCAGCAGCTCTCCCGGCTGTTTTCTTCCTCATTGGCTCAGAGAAAGTAGTGGTAGACATGGTCTCCTACTGCTGTTAATCACAGCCAGTGAGGAAGGAACAGAGGGCACACAGAGCTAGCTCGGGAGCACGCACACACGAGTGCCCCTATAGCAAGCGGCTTGCTATGTGGGCATTCAGCAGGGAGGAGGAGCCAGGAGCACCAGGGAAGAGGAAGATCGGGGCTGCTTGGTTCAAAACCACTGCATAGAGCAGGAATGTATGACATGTTTTTTTTTGTAAATCTTTATGATCACTTTAAGCTTTAGCAATAACCAGAATGTAAAACATCATAATTTTCACTATCAGAAGCTGCCTAGTAAACAAATGCTCCACTTTCAATTTTTATGCCAGAGAGGGTTATCATAAACAGTGTGTATGTAATAAAAATAGTGGCAGAAGACAACAGAGCTAATCCTGTGTTGCTTTATTTTACTTAGAAAAGCAGGTTATAATAAAATAACATTCAGAAAGTAGTAAATCCCATGAATTACACATTTCATTAATTTTTTTACCGTTTAGTGATGTGGCCTTCTTTACTGCATGTAAGTCCCCTTTTCCTAAACTTAACTCTAAAGAGTCAGGGTCTCTACAGACAAAGTATCTCCCATCAGGGGAATAATAATTTTCTGGGTTTACTAAAAAAAAAAAATCAATAAGAAAACATGCAACAAAATAGATATTTCTTATGCTCCAAAACCCTATAATAAATACTCACAAAGATTGAGCGGAGAAGAGGCATTTTTCTGAGCCCAGTAGGAATCCAGGTTAGCCTTAAAGGATGGAGAAGACATCTTCATTTTTTTAGTAGGTGGCGTGCTAGCATGTGGCAGTCTGGGATGAGCGAGGCCTCCTATGGAAGGCTTTGATTGGTTACCAGGTTCCAACTTACCATGGCCATGACCAGCCTCTGGCTTTACTTGGGAACTGCCAGCTTCAACTAATTTTGAGTAAGCACCAGTCTCAGGAGACAGGACACGAGGAGCACCAGCTTCAACTATTTTGATTTGTGTGCCATTTCCTGACCCATTAGGGGATTTCAAATGTGCAGAAGTTTCTATAGGCCCTGTACTGTCTGCTAATTTCAGACCACTGTCTGCCAACATGGATCGGGAGCCAACTTCCGAGAGATTCACAGAGGCATCGCTGCTTGCCTTATTTGTGTTTTCTGTTGGCTTGGTGAATGTGCCAGTCTCTTTGCTTTTTGTGCTACTGTTGCGCTCTGTCTCTGTGGAGCTGCTATTGCTAGGAGCTTTGGCATGATGGTCAGCTGCTGTCTGCCCGGACAATCGTTTCTTGAAATCCTCGCTTTTTAGGAGAGTGTTTAATATTGCAATGGAGGAACCCTTTGAATCTGGATCATTGACTCCCCACTGGCGCAAGTGGGCCCTAGCATGGCTGGCCAGGCCCTTTCGGGTCTCAAACCAAGCACCACAAAACTCGCAGGCATTTTCTCGGTTTGGTTCTCCTTCCACACCTGTAAGATGACGTGAGGGGTATACAAACACAAAACAAAATGGGAATGAAATGAAATGGTGAAAAATAACATGATGAAAAATTATATAGAATATAAAATTAAAACAAAATTATAAAAAGGTATTAATGAAGAAAGAAGTAGAAATGGTAAAAAATGAGAGACAGTGACAGGTGAGGGGAGAATGTGGAGACAAAGAGAAGAGAAAGGAAAGCGTGAGACAGGCTGAATATTACAGCAGATGCCTCCCCATAGCCTCCCAACATTCCTAAAATGCCCACCCCTGGCACTAGTGGCCTCCCAGCTCCACTCACTCAGATTCAAAGGCCCGTCCTCATCCCCCCACTGGACTTTGGAGGATTCTTGCTGGGGACTGACCACCTTCTTGGCCCCCAATGAGCTCTCATCTTTCGGAAGCTTGCCCTGCTTGACTATCTCTTTCAGCATATCAATGGCAGCACCAGTGGTTTCAGACCCTGGAATCCCAAGTTGCCGTAGGTGGGAGCGTGAGTGGCTGGCCAAGCCCTTCCGGGTCTCAAAGCACGCTCCACACATCTCACATGTAAGGGAACCTTGGCCTGGCAGGGGTATCAACCACAAAATTAATTACCAATTGAACATCATCACTTTAGTGCTAATGCAGCTTAAATGACTGCACTTAGGCTGGAACACACACCTTTGAGTTGTGGCCCAATGCATCTTCCATTAATTTCAATGTAAACACAACAAAATATGTCAACGTGCAAAGTAATACATATTAAAAAGGGAAGTCATTGTGTACAGACATGCAATGCAAATTGCACTGTAAAGTCTGCTACAAACGCAAAGCAATGTGCTTTACCATTTGATACTTTTGCATTGATTTCAATGGAAAATGCATAAGAGAAAATATAAATTGCACCAAAATGAGAAGGTATGTTTCCAGCCTCATTCTACAGGTTACTGACATTCTAAAAACAGGAAAAAACAAAACATAAAAAATTTATTAGCACAACAGACTACAGCTGTGATGATACTAAAAGGAGAAGTAGCATTTGAAGTAAGAGATCCACCCCAAATTTTTTTTCTTGTTTTTTAATTTTAGTAGGGAAGCATAGAACATCTGGCAAAATATTACTACTGTCTGTCCCGGAAAAAAGAAAAATCTCACATTTTGCAGCATACACCAGGAGAAGAGAACAGAATCTGTAGAGGCTCCTGTTCCCCATACTTCCAATGGTCTCTCCAGGACAGGAAGTGAAGGTGAACATTCTCAACAAAGACACAAACAGTAGTCCTCCTCTAGGGGAAAAGGGGTTTGTGCTGGAGTTTCACATGCAAGCATAAGTCTACACAAAAATTCTATACAGTGTGGAGGAGGGATACAATCACTGCCAGGTTTTTCCGGCCGTTCTATATGAAGTTCTATATGAAAAAAGTCAGTTGAAATATTCATATAGAAAACACCTTTTTTCATCAATGTGCAAGTTTCTTATTGCATATACATTGTCTCCAAAATTGTTTTAAGTCTTCTCTATGACATGCATTCCCCCCTCCAAGTCTGTGGTAAGCACTTACATGGAGCAACTGAAAATAGGATAGATTAAAAGGATAAGTTCACCTTCAGTAACATGTGACACCCATATTCAGGGTGTAACATGTTATGATCAGACCAGCCCCCACTTTGACAGCTAATAGGGCATCTTCTCCCCCCCGCTAGTCAAAAGTTTAAAAGTCCTCTGTGAATGAGAGACTACAAGTCCCGACAACCTTAGTGGGTGTCAGCTTGTACTCCTCAAAGAACTACCACGGCGCTGTGGAGCACTGTGGTAGTTCATTCATTGTTCCTGTCAGTATATCTGCTTGCTTCTACAACCTGTCTGGACAAGCAGATATACTGACAGATCTGCAGGAGACCTGCATGGCACCAGAGATATGCTAATCGCTGGTGCAATGCTTTACAGGCTCTGCAGACAAAAATAAAAAATTCACATTTTTTTACCAGCAAAAAAGTTGCATTTATTATTTTTTACTAAAAGGTGAACTTATCCTTTAAGGGTTGGCATGTATATTTCAAAAGTCGGCCTAGCTGTAAGTGACGAATCTAAAGCTGGATTAGATCATTAAAGTCAAACTTTCATCCCTCCAATGAGAAGAATTGATCACCCAAGAACTTGGGACAACATTTTTGGAAATTCTATATATGTGACCCCTATCAAGGGACATCAACCTAAAGAGCCCATTTTGAAGGGGCCCAACTATCGCCATACCGGTAAAACATTTGGTTCTTTTTCTTAAAGGGAGACCCGGAGGCTATAAAAGCCTGGAAAGTGCTTTTTAAACAAGCCACCATGAGGTAGAAACCATTGTTAGGAGATATGACAAAACTTTAGTTTTTACCTCAACCCTCTTTAAAGATAAAGAGCCAGTGGTGCATCAGTGCTGAAATGTCATGCTACTAAGAGCCCATTCAAACCTATGTAATTCTCCATGTGGTTTGGACGCAGTTAACACATTCAGAATACAAATGATTCTCATGTGAATAGGATTTGCACATTTACATATGCAGTGTTGAAAGATATTCTTTTGAAAGCTGGATTCCAGCCAAGCAGCTAAATGCACATTGTTCATGGGTACAGTTTTACCTGCCAAATGATCTGTTATTCTCTACAGTCAGTCTTGTAATCCAGTCAAGACATTCACTGAATCACTACTGCAGGACGCAATCACCCTCAGCTTGCTGTTTGCACAGTTAAATAAGTGCTGCACACTCTGGTCTCTGCTTCTATTTGCATATGTATACTGTTGCAGAGTCTGCAGCTCAAGGAACCAAGGTGGGAGGACCTTACACCTGAAGCTCAAGGAACCAAGGTGGGAGGACCTTACACCTGAAGCTCAAGGAACCAAGGTGGGAGGACCTTACACCTGAAGCTGGCATCAAATGAGGCCTGAACATCCTGGTAGAACTCAGAGAATGTGTAAACAGAAGAACATGTGCCACCTTACAATCCAGGAAAAAGTAGCCCAACGTTGAAAAGTCCTAGAGGGCAAGGATATTCCAAAGGAAGGGAAGAAAGGATTTTCTTGATTCCAGAGCCAGAATCCTGAGCCAAACCAGGGACAACCTGGTCCTCGGCCCCAAACAAATTGGTCTGTCCAGAGACTGGACTACCTTGTGACACAATGACAAAATATTGCATTGCAGTAGTCAAGAGTAAAACTGGGCAACTAGGACTGCCTTGAAGGAAGTTACCACCAGACCCAGGACTCTCATGCAGAAGGAGACAGACAACTCCTGGACTGAAGAGTACATGTCTGTGAGTACAGAGTTGCTCCATGGAAAGAAAAAAAAACTCTAACCTGAGCTGTGTCTAGGAAAAAACCAAGATACTCCAATTGAGTTGGTTCCAGCATTAGTTTCTGAAGGTTCCATATCCATACAAACCATTCCTAAATCTGGTAAGTTAAGGCTACATTGCTTGACAGAACATGTGGTAACTGTACCCTCAAATGGAAGTCACTTAGGAAAGTACAGATGGCAGGCTACATGGGAGGACCACAAACTGAAAATAAAGGGAACCCTGCAGATGTTGGACGCATCACTAGGTGTGCTTCAAGCAACAGGAGATCAGTTAGTAGAGTGTGAGCGAAGAGCAAACAATACAGCGGGACTGCCATCCCTAGGTCTAGAATCAGATAAGTTGCAATGGTATGGTCCTTATGCAAAGTAAAGATCAGGGTACAAGGCAAGGCCTCAGGTATTCATGAAACAACTGCGGGAAAGCATGTGGAGTGTATGCGCCACAACACCAAGTGGATGATGTTATCACAAAGTTCCTCAGAGTTCACCCCATCTGTAGTGGGAACTGGCAGAAAGCAGGAATTTAAAAGGCATCCAATGATCTGAATATGTGAGGTAGCTCCCTGTGCTTTGCCTAATCAGGCTACTTAGAGGGAGTTAGTGGAATAAGTGATAGGACAAGCACTGGGAAAATGGCAACAGCCGTTAACCTGAAAAGCACTCCATGGCTAGCTTGTTACTAGAATGGGGTGTAGAAAGCACCTTACACTAAACCCAGTGTCTAAAGGTCTGGATGGACCACTCCAAAGGTTAAACTGAGGACACTGCACTGGCTAGATGAAATTGTAGAGACCAACTCTAGCAGCAGTGTGGAGAAAAAGGTTAGACAAAAAAATTTTTTTTTGTACACTAGCAAATAATTCAAGCATGCTGGCATAGGAGGGGTTATCCCAGACTGGCCTACAGGTTTGTCCTTTGCCAGTGTCCACGTCTCCTGTAGACAACAGTATAACCTGGCGATTTTGGAATTTAAGTCTTCCTCCAGCCGTCAATGGGCAAAACAAAAAGAAATATTTGTTATGAATACATAACTGTACTGCTTTTCAAGATTGCTTGGTGTTCAGCTTTTAAACAAGACACTTTTTTGTCCTGCCATTACACAGACACAAGGTGTAACATTACCTTTAGAATCTTCCATTTTGCTGGCGCTCTGATCTGAAACCATTTTCTCAGCTGAGCTTTGCTCAGGCTTTGAACCTTGTGCTCCACCCCGATCTATCGGTGGCCCATCATCTTCATTTGAAGCCAGTGCTGTAAGGAAATCAGCCAAGTCAAAGACTGCACAAGAATAAGGCCTAATCCCCCAAACCATTAAAAGACACCTTAGCAGACAATTATGCTCACGGCGTCAAAACAAACCCTGGCAAAGGCATGGTGGCCTCCTACCCCAACAATTCTTCAAGTCAAACCAACTTGTGCATGTCAGTGTGGGTGTATTCACGTTGAAAGAGAGTCACTTTTACAACACTGGTGTTATGGTCACACATGCAAGAAGAAAAGAATGATATGGACTTAATTGATGATGACTTCTATCACTCAGTCTGTTACAGTGATTTTTATTCACAGTATGTTGGCTTATAACACTGCATGTAGGGTTGGGATTACTTCAGCACTGGAGTGATTTGTTGCTTATTCATGTATATATTTGTTTATTTCATAGCACTGTGTTAATCAGTATTTTACTATTACTGTCATCATTTGTGTTTAATTTTTTATATATTTTTTAGAAGCAGCGCTATACATTTGTTGTTATGTCTGTCTATGCCTTTCAGAGACTGTTACACTCTCCACTTCTTGCACAGGTGACACAAGGACAGGGGGCAAGGGAAAATCTGTCACAAAACCCAAAAGAAAATCTTCCAAACTATCCAAAACTGAAAAAAACATTTTTGGTTGTAGTTAGGCTTTAAGCAAACCATAACTGGCCTAAAATATCACCAGTGCTGAACAGCAAGCATTTTGTAGTGCCAATATGCATATTGAATAAAGGTCTTCTTCAAAAAGATAATTCTGCAGTGCCAAACTGTAAATAAGTATGGATACCATATTACTGAAATGATTAACCTCAATTTGTAATGTATTGAGGCCAGAACAGTGGAAACCTTGGTAGGCAGCCTGGAAGGTAAATGCATATTCCAACAATGATGACAAGGGGGTGTGCCAGGCTGGCCTTATTTACTAGAAGGTGACATGACACACACCATCCCTGTCCTGGTTTTTAAGTACAAGCTCGGGCTTATGGACTGAAGATAGACCTCAGAAGATATAAACACTGCACAGCATGGAAAATGTGTAGCATATTGCTTCCGGAAAGATGTGCCAATATTTACTCTCCTTTTGGCAACAAAGTCTACCTAGACTAAAATTGCATCTGAAACTATATTTATATCTTCAAAACAGCTCCAGCAAAATTAATTTCTAATTTTGAACAGGGAAAGGTTAAAACCTCAGTCAGATTTTTATTGCTTCCAGTGCCCCCATTTGATAGATCGGCACTCAATTTTTGCTGTGGTAAGTATTAAGTGAGATGTTAGGTGAACAGAATTTTTAAATTTTACAAATTAAACAAGGAAAAAAAAAGCAAAAAAAAAAAAAAAAAAAAGCTTTGATTGCAATTTCACTTTATTGCTCCACTACCAAAAGTGTGGCAGTTGCTTGAAAGGGTTTGAATATGGAAGGACTCGTCATTGCAGCGGTGGAGAGCACAAAAGTGTGCTTCAGTACTAGGGTGAGGAGCACTGAGGCATGCACCACTGCAGAGGCGGGCATTGGTGCAGCGAAAAGCGAACTGGGGGTTGTGGGTTTGGGGATAGGGGTCAGGCACAGACATGGGAGTTGCTGTGCAGAAGTAGGAAGGGGATCAGCTGTAGTGACAAGAACACAGGGGAGTTGGCGTGAAAGTGCAGTGGTGAGGAGGTTTCAGGCATGGTGGTGAGAAAGGTGGTGCCAGCAAAGTGATGACCTGGAGCAGCACTGCTAGTGTGGTGGTGAGGGTTGGTTGAAGACACAGTGATGAGCGTCAGCTGTGAAGTAAAAGCTGGCAGGAAGGACTCCAGATGCAGTCCTTTCTTCCAGCAGCAGAAGCTGGGGTGTAGGGAAGCTGGAGTAGCCAACAGGATCAGAAATTATAACGCCATGTCTAATTGCAACACAGACTCAGGCCAAGTAAAAAGTCTGCCGGCTACAGGAAAACAAGTAGACAGAATGCTGGTAGACTTGGTGCAAGAAATGTGCGACTATACAACGGAGAAGGGATCAGCAAAGTGGGAGGGAATTAGCACTGTACCCTTGACTCTGAAACTCTCTACCTCCCAGCAACCCCCTACTCCACTACTACTGCACTCCTGACTTGAGACCTCTCTGCCTCCCAGACTCTGAACCCCAACACCCAAGACACTTTTTTCGCCAGCTACCACCCCTGTGCCACTCAGTACTCCACCAATGTTTCCTCTGTCCCTGCTGACCCAGCCACCATTCACCCCTTGTCACCATTCAAGAGCATGCAGAGAAGAGTAGAGGCTGAGCCTGGAGTTTCTAGGCTCTCTGCTCACTTCCTCTTCCCCAGTGCAGTGTGTAGAGGCAGTCAGTCCTGTGTCACCTTGTGTGAGTACATTTCTGAGAGGAAAAGGGAACAAGACACCAAGACAAAACCCTTCCAATGCACTAGCCGTTTTCTATAAATCCAACATACACATTTATTCTTTATTACTTTTAGGATAAGTGTATTTGAAATAAACCACCACCACTATTTATTCACTCCTCCCGCCAAAACTAGTGAACTTTCTAAATTATGAGTTTGTACATACAATACCTATATCAGGTGTCATATAGGGACTCGAGATCACCAGCAGTCTTTGTAAAAGCAAACAGTTCTTTATTAGTTCCTTCGAACAAGTCAAACAACTTTTCATCAACAAAAAAGTCAAATAAACAGTTCACAGATAAGCACACAGGAACCACAAGACTGGCTCCCTGCTGAGCTCTTAGTCCCATACTGGGGTGGGGTTCCTCTGGGTCTCAGGGTGCCATACAGGCCACATGGGTTAAGCAATAAGTGGCTCGGTACCCACAGCATTCACCTTACTTACATCTTATGAACTCCTCCACACTGCCTCACTGACACAGGTATTGATTTCAACCTGCTGCCTTTCAAGCCTCCTTTACCTGGAGCTTAACCCCTTTGGGACCAGAGTCCCGGTAGTCAGGGTTTGAACGTTCTTTCCACCCAAAACCCCTTGAATCTCCAAAATTCTGGGTCCCCAATACAGACTTATCAATCCAGAACATCTCAGTTCCAAGCAAGGTCTCCAAAACTGCCCATCTTAAAAGGGACCATGACTCAAATATCGGGGGACTATATCTGCCATCCAGGACATATTCTCGGAGTCCTGTACACAGATTGAAAACTAAGGGAGAAACAAAAGTTCCATTTTACTTCCTGTATTCATATTACAATAAGTACAGGATATTCACTCCTGGCATTATATTACCCATATTCAGATCATATCCCAAGGCTGTATGTGTATTTAGCCTGGCACTACCCTTTTAAATCTGCCTTTTCTTGATAGTTTAGGTTAGATTGTGAAAGTAAACCATTGACTAGCTACTATAGGCAACCCCCTACTTTCTGTCCTGCCTTTCATACATTTAAATCCAGAAATGGTACAGATTTAATAATCAGCAGAAACTTGGAATCACACAGTGATCTATGGTCCTTACCTCCCTGAAGATTTCTACCTTGACCCCAAGGTCCAAATCCTGTTAATGTAAAAAAAATATAATAATAATAATAATACACAAAAAGGAAATATTTTCAGTCAACAAATTCCACAAGTGTCTGGGTAAAACATGACCTTCTTTCTTCTATTTGAACCCTTGTGGTACAAAGCTATTGTCTAAAGATGGCAGCACCATTTTTACAGTCTGTGGCATCTAAACCCTCATTCTACGTCTATCAGTCTAATGAGTGCCCCCATTTTTTAGTTTTAGGACCAAGAAGAATGGCAACAACAAAATAAGGGGGGCAGTTATAAATCATTTAGGGGAATGGCTGCAAAATTTGTTAAAGCTAACGTACAAATAGATTCTAGCAAAAGCCAAACTGTGACAATGGGCTCCATTCACTAAAGCAGATCGCATGTGGTATTTAGGGGTCCAGACACATTTTCCCTAAATATGTGATCCTGAAATTGGTAATTCACTATGCCGTTTTACAGTATTTACTGCAAAAAGCTTGGTAAATACCACATAAAATAGAGTTAAAGTCAATTCACAGACGGAAATAAAGAATTATTAAATGCATGTGGTAATTAAGTAGTGGTCCAGGCATGCGGTATTTAAGGAATGTAAAAATATAATAGCCAATTTTGAGTAGAGTCTGCCTTTACAGATCACTTCTCTCAACGGTAATGCATAGAAACCTAAATATGGAAATCATTGAGGTTGATTTATCTAATGTATAACCAAAGGAACATTTTTTTTTTTTCGGTTTTGGATAGAGTGGAGGTGGATAAGAACACCTGTCAGGTTTGTATTGCTGTCTGTGACCCCTTTAAGGAGATTCACCTTCTCTATTTGTCCTGTTTACCATTATCATTGAAAATGAAAGTAAAAGAAAATCCCAAAATGTGGGTTTTCCCCAGAACAGTAATAGAGGGGAACTTTTCCAATGGGGACACTGGTTCTGGTGACCCGGGGGGCCTCAAGGGATTTCCTCTCATTTCCCGTTTCGGCTACTGCAAACGAAGTGAATGGAAATTTCCCCAATAGTACATAGTTAGTGGGGGGGGGGGGAACGTACAAGGGTTATGACCCTCCATTACTCTATACCAAAAAAAAAAAAAAGTTTTGCCTATAGTTCTACTTTACAGCAAACAGACCTTGCATTTTGCATGTTGCTTCACAGCTTAGTAAATGAGGTAAAGCTTCACTTTGCAAAGAATACCCAAATCACATGCAAGGTAAAATGTGCATTTTTTCTTGCACATGATTGGATGTTGGAACTCAGCAGAGCTCACCCTCATTTACTAAGCTCTGGAGTAACTTTACTTGCAAAGTGCTCAGTCTGTGCCTTTAGTAAATCCACCCCATTACATGTAGTAAAATCTATTTTGTCTTGTCAATTTGCCAGATTTCCAGAGACTTTTTTTGTGTATATACAAGCATATACATATTACCTGCACAAAACTCCCAATGACTCCAAACATAATACAATGTACATGCATATCACAATGGTCCATGTAGTTGATCCACACAGCTATTGTTGCTTATAAAATCTTGAGATTTATTCAGAAAACCACAGTGTAAAGAACGCAAAAGTACAATTCAGTTGATGTGGTTCAGCCAACACAGCTTTATTCAGAACTATAAATGAAACATTTAACTGAATATATTGTAGTAAACATTATAGGCTCCACCTATCAATCAGTTTAATTAGCAAAAGTAATTGCAAGCAAAGCAAACAGATTTGTGCAATTACGGAGGAGCCCACAAATAAACCACAGACCAATTTCACACAACAAAATACACATTGCCAAATAAAAAAAATTACAGTAAATATATGATTAAATAGCTGTGTTAAGGGAGATGAGAAACGGAAAAAGAAAAAACAAAAAAAAATCAGGGGGAGCGAGGCTTAATTTAAATGTAGGTCCAGATCTCACTTCAGGATTAACCCCAAGATCAGACAAGATCCCCTCAGGGGTTCCCAAAACAGGAAGTGAGAGGAAATCCCTGCAAATTAAGGGAATGCATTGGAGTCCCCCATGTCACCAGAACTAGTGTCCCATTGGTAGATTTCCTCTGTATTACTTTTCTGGGGACACCCCAAAATTTGGGAATTTTCTTTTACTTTCAATAATGGTAAAAAGGAGAAATAGAGAGTGAATCTCCTTAATGGGGACAAACAGCAGTAAAAACCTAATAGGTGTTCTAAAACCTCTCCACCTTATCCAAAACACAAAAAAAAAATTATTTTTTTTAGTTATACTTTAAGTAAATACAAAATATATTTCTAAATATCAAATATTGAGTGAAAATAGTATCACAAATCACACATATATACAGTGCCTTGAGAAAAGTATTCATACCCCTTGAAATTTTCTACATTTTGTCCTGTTAAAATCCCAATTAAATACATTTACGTTTTTGGTTGTATGTGATAGACACAAAGTGGCACATAATTGTAAAGTAGAAGGAAGATAAATGGTTTTCAAAATTATTTTACAAATAAATATCTGAAAAGTGTGGCGGCATTTGTATTCAGCCCCCCCGGAGTCAATACTTTGTAGAACCACTTTGTGTTGGTCTATCACACAAAATCCCAATAAAATGCATTTATGTTTTTGATTGTAACATGACAAAATGTGGAAATTTTTCAAGGGGTATGAATAATTTTTCAAGGCACTGCATAAATACCCTTCTTTCACTAATAAAAAAAGACAATGTTGTAGAATAAGGGTATTTATATATGTGTGATTTTTTTATACAATTTCCATTCAATATTTGACATTTATAAAGATATTTTGTATTTACTGAATTTAACTTACGGTAGTTGTTTTTGATACACCACGTGTGTCCTGTGAAAGCAGCTATCCTTTGACCTGTATGCTAGTCACTTTTTTATTAATACATATGCTGCAGGGACTGTACTGACCAAGTGAGTTTGCATATATCTATGGTTTAACCATTGTACCTCTATTAGCAATAAAAACTGACAGGGTCTCTAATTCTTCTCCACTGTATTCATTCCACTGGATAGCGCACGAGATAAAATACAGCATGGTTTCATACAATAAATACTGCATATTTCAGAAAAATACAGCATGCGGTATTTCAGAAAACTTTTGTGAAAACCGAAAAAAATTTTTTTTTTTTTAAAAAGAAGAAGGTTAAGTGGTATTTTACCACATTTCCTAAAAAGCGGTAGGTACCACTTCATGAATGGAGTCCATTATCTCTATAGAGGTTCAGCAAACATCCCCTTCATGTGCACACAGTCTATGGGTCATGTCAGACAGATGATTTTGTAGAAGAGATTCTTCGCCACAGCAAATTGCTGAGGCCAATAATTGACAGTATTTTGTATCTGGGGGCAGAAGCACTATAGGCACTGGAAAGTTTTTTTCACCAAGCAATTTGCTATAGGCAAAACCTGGCTTTGTTAGCATTAACTGCAACAAATGTCAGTCTGAAATGGCTCCATATATCAGCAGGGATTGTGTAATGCATTATTGGGTGCAGAGGATCGGTTTGTTATTTTGAGCATTTTTTTCTCCCTTTCAAGGATTTAGCCCTGGTTCACACTGTGAGGGCTTGGTTGTGGGAATTGCATCGGTTCCTGCACCCGCAGAAAAATCGCGCTGCTCTCACAAAACATGCAGGGCTGCCATTCAGAAGGAATGGCACCCCCACGCATCTCAGCCTGCAGTGCATTTGCAGGTAAAACTGCATGGTCAAAAAGACCACGGGATTTTTCTGCAGCAGCATTTTTAAAAAGGTGCATGCACCTTTTTTTGCAGAAAACACAAGCACGGCTCCCACTCAAATGAATAGACTTCCGTACCCACACAAGTGTGAACCAGGGCTAAGTGTGGCATAAAGCTAGGTCCCTGCAAGACTTTGTCCTTCATAAAGCTGTCCTTCTAAAATATAAAACCTCCCTCCGTGCTGCCAAACTGTCCTATATTGTCACTCTCATTAAAAGGCTCTCATCCAGTCCCTGTCAACACTTTTCTACCCTTACCTCTCAACTTTGTGCCCCACTGTCTCTGCCTAATAACTTATTCACTAAACCAGACATTGCCAGTTATTTTAAAAACAAGATAGACATTTTTTGATTGAGATTGATACTGCCCAATTATCTCTGCCATACAATCTCTACCACTACATCCACCGACTATGCTGCTAAACTGTCCTCTGACGCCCACCTCACCACCTATCCCCTGGACCCAATTCCATCTCAGCTAGTCCAGTCACCCTCTTGCTCTATTTTACACTCTCTTAATTCCATTTACATTCGATCCGTCTCTACTGGCATCTTCCCCAGCCCTTTAAAACAGGGGTCTCCAAACTATGGCCCTCCAGCTATTCTACAAGTCTGATCATGCCTCTGCCTCCGGGAGTCTTGCCTGTGGCTGTCAGAGTCTTGCAAAGCTTCATGGGACTTGCAGTTACTCAATAACTGGAGGGCCATAGTTTGGAGATCCCTGCTCTAAAAGATGCAATGATGACCCTGATACATAACATGCCCTTGCTGGATCCTACTAATCTGAATAATTTAAGAGCTATTTCTTTGCATCTATTCATCTCCAAACTCCAAGAATTCCTACTCTGCTACCTCATTGATAATATTTTTTAACCCTTACAGGTCTTCTTTCGCTTGCAACACTCCACAGAAACGTCACCTCTAAGACTCATTAACAACTTACTAACTGCTAAACTAATGGCTACAACTTAGTACTTTTACACTTTCCTGCTGCTTTCGACACAGTCGACCACCCACCCCTCCTCAAAAAAACTCCAGTCCCTTGGCCTCACAGACTCTGTCCTAAGACCCCTTCTATTCTGTCTACACCTCCTCCCTTGGTCAGCTGATAATCTTGCACGGCTTTCAATCTCCATGCTGATGACACCCAAATGTATCTCTCTTCTTGCGCAACACTAAACTAAGGGATGTTAAACCACTTCCTAAAACTCAAAAACCTAACTCATATTAAGCCCCCCTCCCAAAACATTTGATCGTGGCACAACTTTTCTTCTCTCTCCTCATACCAAGGGACTAGATGTACTCCTGAACTCTAACCTCTCCATTTAAGCCCACACCGAAACCTTCCAAATCTTGCCATCTTCACTGTCGTAACATTTACAAAATTCGCTCCATCTTAATCGATGACACCACCATGCTACTAATTCACTCTCATTATCTCTCACATTGACTACTGCATCTCCCTCCTCATTGACCTACTTCTACACAGGTCAGGCCCCTATACAAAGCTATCCACAACTCTGCCCCCATCTACATCACCAACCTCATCCCAAAATATCAAACAAACTGTCCTTTTCACTCCTCCAAAACCTCCTGCACTTTAGCTTCCTCGTCATCTCCTCCCATGCTTGCCTCCAGGACTTCTTCAGATGATCTCCCATCCCTGGAGCTCCCTACCTAGATCTATTCAGCTATCTCCTACTCTTTACACCTTTGAATGATTCCTGAAACCTCATCTCCTCAGGCAAACCTATCCACCTAAGAACCACCTCCACCTAAGAACTGAAATTTTATTTTCTCTAACTCATCTACACAGTTATTTTTTTTTGTCACTTCCCCTTCTGTTTAAATCAGCCGTATGCAACCTTTTTAATATGGAGGAAAATAGCTTATAATACCTTTTTGGTCTCAGGGAACACCAATAATTACTATATCTACAGCTCATAGTACATAAGCATGAGTGTCACTGGGAAGAATGCTCCTTACATTTGTGGCAGTGTTAATTTCGTTGATGAAAATATTTTCATCAGCTGCAGACAAAAATGATGCGAAAACGTGATTAAGGGATGTTTACCCACCTGAACTTGCGCCTTCCTCAGAGCTTTGCCTGTTTGTTAAAGCCCCAGCCCCGACTCTTATCGGCAAGCTGTATTGGCTGAGAGATGCAGGCTCCCTGTCTGTGAGTTCTGGAACAATGTCCTTCAAACCACAGAAGAGGAACTCCCCTCGTCTGATCCGAGTCTGTCTGGATGTGACGTGGTGAGTTTTTGCCCTCCCAGCAAGGTAGCAGTGCTTAGCACTGTGTATAATAACAGCCACCCCAGACCATCCAGTTCTCAGCCCCATGCACTCCATCACTCCCCCATCCCAACTTGCAAGTCACCTCCTTATCCTCAAAGTATAATGTACCCTGCCCTCTGCAATCCCTCATTCCCATTTCCATCCCCACTTGCAGATAACCTACCCATCCCCAAAGTATAATGTACCTTGCCCTGTGCACTCCCTCACTCCCATTTACTTTCCCATCCCCACTTACAACCTAAATCTGTCTGCAGTGCATGTTCAAACCTTAATATCATAAATAATAACATAGCTCGAAAGAGCAGGGCCCTCAATCCCCTCATGTTTTGCATTGTATTGGTATTGTTCTGTCATATGTTCTGTCCCCCTTTGTAATGTACAGCGCTGAGCGAACCATTGGTGCTTTATAAATACTGTATAATAATAATAATGTTATTAAATTTTACTCCAAGAGTATATAATGAGTTTGGAAATTCTAAAGAAATGCTTAAATAATGCATTACAATTTAACTAAACCCATTAGATTTTAGTTGACTAAAATGTACTGGAGATTTTAATAGACAAAAATGCAGCTATCTAAAATGGCATTTTAGTCAAAAGACTCACTTAAAGCGAAGTAAACCGCAAGAAAAAAAAATTTCCTGCAAGATAATGTCATAATTCAGCATTATGAAGGCATCCATCTTCTCCCGGGTTCAGCCGTCTAACAGGCCGGGCCGCGATGACGTCACTCCCATACATGTGCGCAGGAGTCCCGGGCCACGGCACACAGCTAAGAAGGAACAGCAGAGGTATGCCGTTCCTTCAGAGCGCATGTGCCAGCTTTAGGAATGAGAGAATAGCTCCTAAATGGTGCACTTTTAGGAGATATTCATTTTGCCTACAGGTAAGCTTTATTATAATCTTACCTGTAAGTAAAATGAAAAAAAAAAACAAGTGTACTACCATTTTAAACTAAATTGAAATTTGATGTCATAATTAACACTGGTTCGTGGGCATTGGAATAATAATTCCTCCTCCTTACAGAGAAGAGATCACTGGATATTCATCTGAGAGGCAGAATTTGTTCATTGCCTGAGAAGCCCCTGGCAACCTCTGGAGGAGCCTTGGTTGAGAGAGGCTGTTTTAGATTGTAAGCTCTCACGAGCAAGGCTAACCCTCATACCTTGAATTGTATTTAACCGGTACTGTGCCTATTTTGTAAAGTGCAGTGCAAACTGTTGGTGCTATATAAACCCTCCCCCTCTTAGATTGTAAGCTCCAAGGAGTAGGGCCCTCCTATCCCTCTTGTATCGAACTGTATTGTTGCTGTATTGTCTCACGTTATATTGTAAAGTGCTGAGCAAATTGTTGGTGCTATATAAATCCTCTACAACAAGTGTATGATTAGACGTGTAATAGAAATAAGCTCCCCGATGGCCTTCTCTAATCTTTTTAGAGCACAAAATACTGGCCTTCTACTATACGCTGCCCATGCAGTTCGCAATCTGGTTTCCAAAGAAATGCAAGTGCCGAGATGTCCGCTTTAGCTTGCCGCCTGTGCCTTGTCAGTTGTAACAGATACCCGTCAATGTATAGGAGAGGCAGAGTCATTACAACTTATGAAACTACTGGGCGTGCAGGCGCCAGGCCAAAGAGGACACCCAAGTGCATGGAAACCGATGTAAGAGCCACAATACATTGCCTGACCGGTCAGTGATCCAGTTTCCAAAGAAGCGCAGGCGCTAAGACGTGCTCTTCAGGTTGGTGCCTGTAGCCCCATACGCTGTAATTGATGTCCTTCACCCTATACATTAACCGGAGAGGAAGAAACCAATTACAGCCTATGGGGCTACTGGGCGTGCAGGCGCCAGGCTGAGCAGGACACCCCGGTGCTTGCTTTTCTATGGAAACCGATGTAAGAGCCACTATACACTGCTCGACCGGTCAGTGATCCGGTCTCCAAAGAAGCGCAGGCGCTAAGACGTGCTCTTCAGGTTGCTGCCTGTAGCCCCATAGGCTGTAATTGATGTCCTTCACCCTATACATTAACGAGAGAGGCAGAAACCAATTACAGCCTATGGGGCTACTGGACGTGCAGGCGCCAGGCTGAGCAGGACACCCCAGTGCTTGAGTTTCTATGGAAACCGAATCACTGACCGGTCAGGCATCATATAGCAGCTCCTGCATGGAGAGGGGAGTTCTTATACTCCAAAATAATGAGAGAGGCCCAGCAGGAAGCAGATTTCTGATGTCCCAACCAAAGACTTGTCCTTTATACTGAGCCCTCCCGTCCTACACCAGGGATGGGGCCAGACCGCCCTCTACAATAGAAGCTACAACTTCCTGCATTCCTTTCATGCCGCACTCCTACTCCGTTCACAGCCCCGCATGCCCCCCGCCAGTAATCACCCCCTGAACTCCCATCCTCACCTCTATTACCGCCATCCATGTCCACAGCACGGGGGAACAACTTCCAGAGCAGCCACCGCGCCTGCGCACAGCACACCTCACGCACACCGCGCCCATTGGTCTGCTTGGCATCCGTTGCAAGCGTAAACTGAAAGCTCGAGCGCTATTGGCTCCCGGGAGAGGATGTGACGTCTAAGAACTGCGCGAAGCTCCTTCGGCCATATTTGGTGTGGCCTGAGCCCGGCTAGGCGTTGGGCCGTGTGGAGGAAGTTGTGTGATTACGTGTGCTATCCTAGGTGCTCCAGAGTTGTAAGACGTCGGTCATTTCGAGTGTAGCCTATTCAGAGAACAATGGGTGCTGTCTGACGTTAAACCAGTGGTGTCCAGGCTGTCCTAGGTGACCACTCTGATGATATTAGCTGTTGGGTTGTCATAGTGATCCAGACGTTTTGCTGTGTAAACCAAAATCAGGTTTTGAAAGATTTTAACATAATTTTAGCATCTGTGTTACCTATGAATCCCTCTATACTTTGGGAGGGGGGGGCACAGTGCAAGCATTTGACTTTCCTGGGCCACATAGGAAGAAGAGGAATTTTCTTGGGCCACACAGAAAATACACCAACAATAAGGAGAGCTGATCAGCAGAAAAAGTCGGTCAGATCACAAGTTACTGATCACCGATATAGATAATGTTCCTGAGTAATACAACGTAAAGCGGAGCTGGACCCAAAAGGGGAATTTCCTCTTTAAGGACTGGTTCTCTGCTCCCCATTAACCACTTGTCCTCCAGAGGATTTACCCCCCTTCCTGACCAGGATATTTTTTACGATACAGCGTTGCGTTACTTTAACTGACAATTGCGCGGTCATGCAACGCTGCACCCAAATTAAATTTACGTCCTTTTTTTCCACCACAAATAGAGCTTTCTTTTGGTGGCATTTGATTGCCTGTGCGGTTATTTTTTGCGCTATAAACAAAAAAATACAATTTTGAGAAAAAAAAACTATTTTTTACTTTTTGCTATAAAACATATCCAGTAAAAAATCTAATTTCGCCATAGATTTAGGCCAAAATGTATTCTGCTCCATGTCTTTGCTAAAATCCCAATACGTGTAAATTAATTGGTTTACGTGAAAGTTATAGCATTTACAAATGGCGGTATAGATACTGGATTTTTTTTTTTTCCACTAGTAATGGTGGCGATCAGCGACTTATAGCAGGACTGCAGTGGGCATTCTGACACTGGGGGGAACTGACTTGGTGTCACTGACATCCCCAGTGACACCAATACAGTGATCTGTGCTAATAACAAGCATTGACATAGTACTAATGGCACTGGGTAGGAAGGGCTTAACATGAGGGGCGATCAAAGGGTTAACTGTGTGCTGTTTTTCTACTTGTGCTGTGTCTCACTGTAGGCACACTGCTTTGTATGGCTCTGCTATGTAGAGCCATACAAAGCAGTGTGCAGGAGCTGACGGGAGAGATCTGTGTTGTTTATACACAGGTCTCTCCCCCATTGGAGATACTCGGCGATCACCAGGTGCCGGCGAGTAATCACTGGGACCCGGTGATTGATAGCCGTGGCCATGAATGGTGGCGCGGGTAGGGTGCGTTCTCGGCTCGCGCACGTCCCCTACCCGGAAATGCAAGATCATTTGTGTGTGTGTATGTATGTATGTATATATATATATATGATTTTGAGCACACCCGCCGCTCTGTAGCAATATTTCTGCTATAGGGTGGAGGGGAAGCGGTTGAGGATTGGCACCTTGGGGGGGGGGGGGGGAGCGGATACCTGAAATTAACAGGTACCCACTCCTACTTCTGCTGCGATTGCCTAGGCGATCATCGGAAGCGGAAGTTGCCCATCCCCCCCCCGTCTTCTGAGACACGTGACAGGTCCCAGAAAACTACGGGACCATTCAGAAAGCGCTGTGCTACTCGCCCATGGGCAGTTGGCGCCAGGAACACAGGACAGCCAATGAAACGGGCTGCGGGGAGGACACTGTGGGACCGAGGGACAGGTAAGTGTCTGGTTTTTTAAAAGTCAGCAGTTAGTTATTGTAGCTGCTGACTTTTTTTTTTTTACAGTTTCACTGGAGCTCCACTTTAATTTTTTGTAATATTGTTTATTATAAAAGTACAAGAGGGCAACATAAAACTAGTGTGATATTTGGGTCTGTTTTTTTTTAAATAATATAGTTATTCATTTTTTGCATACAAATCCATTTTAAACCAACAACATACAATATAAAAATCCATGTTTAATTGCAGTCCCCATCCCCATTTTACCCTTCCCGCACCCTCCCTTTGTCTTCTTAATCCTTCCATTTACTTCTTGTTCTTTATTTGTTGATCTATTTTGATGTTTCCCCTCCTTTTCTTTTTACTCTATCATTCCTTTCATTTCCACATTTTTATTTTCCTTATCCTCCAACCACTTCTAGGAATCTTTTTGATTTTCTTAAATTGTACCATCACTCCCAGATCTTCTTAAATTTTCCCGTTTTATCCTCATCTGAATGATACAGTTCTTCCATTCTATAAATATACTCAACTCTATCTATCCAATCTTTTATTTTTGGGGGTTCTGATGTTTGCCAATATTTGGGGATAAGGCTATTGGCTGCATTTAGGGGGTGGAACAAGATTGTATTTTTATATTGCTTCACAGACAGCTCTACTTTATAAAATGGGCACGCCCACGGATCAATCGGTATACTAATCTTCTGACTCTCTTGTGTATATATTGCATTATCTCCCTCCAAAACTCCTGTATTTTGGGACAAGCCCACCAGATCTGTGCCATTGTGCCCCTACTCCTGCATCCCCTCCAACACTGGGATGAAACCTCTGGCCTTAGTTTATGCATCACATTGGGTGTAATGTACCATCTTACTAGGCACTTATAATTCGTTTCCACTATATTCATATTTACCGTCCCATGTGTTATACAAAACATTTTATTTTTTTGTTGCTCATTCAGCTTTGTTCCAAGTTCTATTTCCCACTTCTCCAAAAAATGTTTGGGGTACTAGCAGGGGCGGACTGACCATTTGGAAACTCGGGCACTGCCCGAGGGCCCGGGCTCAGTAGGGGGCCCCATGAGATGCCCCTGGTACCTTTTTCATAGGCTTTTTTGAGTTTGGGCAAGGACAGGGGCCCCATGATCCCCTATTGCCCGGGGGCCCCATGAGTTGTCAGTCCGCCCCTGGATACTAGTCCCTCTATTTTAGTAAATATTCTATATATCCTAGAGGTAATGTATTTCTGTATTCTATTTGTACTTAACAGTTGCTCTAAAGGATACATTTCATCCTCATTCCTTAGTGGTTGTGGGAGCTTTCCAACAAAGTGTCTTATTTGACAATACCGCCACTCATCCAGTGTAGAAAATATTTCTTTCTTATTCTTCATCTCATGAAAGGAACATAAAACTCCTCTATCCATAATATCTTTCAAACGTGCATTTTTATATATTATCCATTTCCCTGAAATATTATCATTCCCGGGCGGGAAAAACCTAGTTCCCACCAACAGAATTGACAATGAATTATGGTAAATTTCCAATCCTTCTGTTTATTTATTTCATCCCAACTCCTAAATACATTCCGTGTAAAAGTGCTTGTATCCTCATTCAAAGTGCAAAACTCCTGTGGTATCCAAATAAACTTTTCTAGCGGTGCCTTACTAAGTGAGCTTTATTTGGGACTGTTTTTGATAAACAAACATATCAGTATCTGGTTTGATGGATGTAGTAGCAATTCTCTAGGTGCTCACCAGATATTTTGGTTCTAATTTTGCCCTTTGTGTGCTTCATCCTTGAAAATAGCTCACAAATATAGGTGAACCAAAAAGAAAACAGTAGGTTCCTACCTCTGCTTACTTAAAACCAATCATGAACCAAAACAATTAGTGAATAAAATGGTCAAATAAATAGTGTGTAGCTTCCTCTAGGTGCGTACAACACTTAGAAACACACAGAATACTTACATTTGTAACTCTCACCTGTCCTATCTTCTGGCCTACCTAATCTTCCCTTTCTCTCTTCCCCTGAATTAATTTTCTTTTCTTCTACAACAAACAGTTATCAGAGAGTTTCCATACTACTAGCAGGAGCAGAACGTGCTTGGTTTACCTCCAAATACCCCTCTTTTACAGTGACGTGGTGGTCTTCATTATCCCTTCTTTCACATCATCCTACTCTCAACAAAGGTCCACAGCCCATCCACCTCTGAGTTCTACCTGTTTGAGTCAAAACTCTCCTCTGTATGTAATGTATATGCACTTCTCACTATACAGTTCTGATTTGCAATTCTAACTGATATCATTGTAACTTCCACTCTCTGCCAATTGTACCCAAGTTGTATACCTAGAAATGGTTGTTATCATTTTTCCTCAATAAAATATTTGAACAAGAAACACACAAAACACAATAAAGATAAGGCGCTTTATACACATTTCTCCAAAATACAATCATAATCTTTATTGTGTCTCCTAACACCATAAGAAATATTCATGCACTTGTGGTTCTTACAACTTCAATAAATTCATATACAAGGGTTAGACGAAAATATAGAAACGCTACATGATTTGCAGGTATAAAAGTGACGTCATGTTTCTCATTGAAAAGAAGTGATGTAACATTTTTTTGCTTCTGCTGTGTGATGAGACACCTAGCTAGCAGGTAGGAAGCCTCACTTTCTTCATTAACTGCATGCGCTGCTAGTAATACGGAGTCATGTCAGCGTTTACTGGGGTTTTATTTACTAAAGCTGAAGAGTGTAAAGTCGGGCTCACTCATGCGGAGAAACCAATCAGCTTCTAGCCTCAGCTTGTTCAATTAAGCTTTGGCAAAAAAACCTGGAAGCTGATTGGTTTCTCTGCAGAAGTGAGCCTGATTTTGCACTCTCCAGCTTTAGTAAATAAACCCCACTGAACTTCAAAAAGGGCAAATTGTTGGGGCTCGCTTAGCTGGTGCCTCCGTGACTGAAGTTGCCAATTTATTTGCTGTGTCTCGAGGTACAGTATCAAAGGTTATGACGGCATATACAGTTTTCGGGAAAACATTGATAAGAATAAGCACTGTTGATATGGTCAACTGACCAAAAGAGACAAAGGGACACTGTGCAGGATTGTGACCCGGAATAAGAAAACAACTGCTACAAAAGTGAAAGCAGAGCTCAATTCTCAGTCTTCCAAAGCCCGTGTCCACAAAAACTGTGCAGAAAGAACTCCATAAGCAAAACATGTATAGACGAGCTGCAATTGTCAAACCACTAGTAACCGATATTAATGCTCAGAAGAGGAGAGAGTGCTGCAACACCCATAAATCGTGGACTATCAATCAATGGAAGACTGTAATATGGTTTGACGAATCTAGCTTTACACTGTTCCCAACCACCGGATATGTTTATGTGTGAAGAACACCGTCCCAAGCTTACGACCAGGACTGTTGTGCTAATGGTAAAGCATTTGTGGCAGCGCAATCATTGTTTGGGCAGTCATATCTTGGCATTCTGCAGGCCCCATCATCACCTGGAAAAGTAGAGTCACTGCCAACAACTATGTACACATTTTGGCCAACCATATGCATTCCATGGTGCAGACATTGTTTCCAAAAGACAGCGCCATTTACCAAGACGATAATGTGCGATTGTGCGCGTCACACAGGTGGTGTTGTTAAATTGTTGTTTGATGAGCATGCAGATGAAGTCTTGCACCTTCCCTGGGTGCTGCAGGAGCAAGACCTCAATATCATAGAGCCACTATGGTCAATTTTGGTAAACAAGTTTCAAGCTTGTTTTCCGCCTCCAGCATCTTTGTGAGAACTGTATGAGTGGTATCAGATTCCATTATTCACCATCCAAGACTTACAGTTGTGTTCAAAATAATAGCAGTGTGTTGAAAAAAGTGAATAAAGCTCAAAATCCTTCTAATAGCTTTTATTTCCATACACACAAATGCATTGGGAACACTACACATTCTATTCCAAATCAAAACATGAAGAAAAATATATCAAATTTGTGTTGTTCCTCTAAAAAAATTGAAGAAAAGTGAATATTAGACTGTTCAAAAAAATAGCAGTGTTTGTATTCTCCTTTACAAACTCAAACATTCACTATATAAACTGAAAAATGTTTGAAGATTTTGCTTTCCTTTGAATCACTTAATGAATATTTTGTTGTATAAGCACTGTTTCTGAGAACTGCTGTGCATCTGTGTTGCATGGAGTCAACCAACTTCTGGCACCTGTGAACAGGTATTCCAGCCCAGGATGATTGGACTACATTCCACAGTTCTTCTGTATTTCTTGGTTTTGCCTCAGAAACTGCATTTTTGATGTCACCCCACAAGTTTTCTATTGGATTAAGATCCGGGGATTGGGCTGGCCACTCCATAACGTCAATCTTGTTGGTCTGGAACCAAGATGTTGCACGTTTACTGGTGTGTCTGGAGTCGTTGTCTTGTTGGAACACCCATTTCAAGGGCATTTCCTCTTCAGCATAAGGCAGCATGACCTCTTCAAGTATTCTGATGTATTCAAACTGATCCATGATCCCTGGTATGCGATAATTAGGCCCAACACCGTAGTATGAGAAACATCCCCATATCATGATGCTTGCACAACCATGCTTCACTGTCTTCACAGTGTACTGTGGCTTGAATTCAGTGTTTGGGGGTCATCTGACAAACTGTCTCTGGCCACTAGACCCAAAAAGAACAATCTTACTTTCATCAGTCCACAAAATGTTGCGCCATTTCTCTTTAGGCCAGTCAATGTGCTCTTTGGCAAATTGTAACCTCTTCAGCACGTCTTTTTTTCAACAGTGGGACTTTGCGGGGGCTTCTTGCAGATAGCTTGGCTTCACATAGGCGTCTTCTAATTGTAACAGAACTCACAGGTAACTTTACACCTTCTTTGATCTTCCTGGAGCTGATTGTTGGCTGAGTCCGCGCCATTTTGGCTATTTTTCTATCCATTCGAATGGTAGTTTTTCGCTTTCTTCCACGTCTTTCAGGTTTTGGCTGCCGTTTTAAAGCATTTGTGATCATTTAAGCTGAGCAGCCTATCATTTTCTGCACTTCTTTATATGTTTCCCCTCTCCAATCAACTTTTTAATCAAGGTATGCTGTTCTTCTGAACAATGTCTGGAACGACCCATTTCCTCAGAATTTCAGAGAGAAATGCACTGTAACCAGCATGTACAACATTTGCTGCCTTCCTTCCTTAAATAAGGGCAATAATTGCCACCTGTTTTTCAAAGAATGAATGACCTCACTAATAGAACTCCACACTGCTATTATTTTGAACATGCCCCTTTCAATGAGTGATTCAATTACACAGAATCAGCAGCATGCATGTCATGACTGTTGAGTTTGTTGGATTTCTATTACTCTACTACACCTGCTAGTAAATTATTTGCCATGTAGAAATATCATTTCTACCAAAAACAGTGATCGATCAGGTTAGTGATGTCTGACTGCTATTATTTTGAAAACAACTGTATATTTGTCAATTCCCAGGAGAATTCAGGCCATCTTGGATGCCAAAGGTGGTCTAACACCATATTGGATAACAATTTTGTTCTTTTACCTGGTGTTTCCATAATATTGTGTAACCCCTGTATTGCCACAACGTGTGAGAAGAATGCGCACTCACTTCATTATTATTATTATTATTATACAGAATTTATATAGCACCAACAGTTTGTGCAGCGCTTTATAATATAAGGGAGACAGTACAATTACAATACATTTCAGTACAGAAGGAATGTGAGGGCCCTGCTCGTGGAACCTAAAGGAAGGGGGAGGTGATACAAAAGGTAATAACTGCGAGGGATGATCTGGTGGAGGTGATTCAAGTACAGTTCTTAGGTGGAGGTGGGGTAGGCTTCCCTGAAGAAGTGAGTTTTCAAAGATTGCCTAAAGGCAGACAGGGTGGGGGCTGACCGGACATGCTGTGGTAGGGAGTTCCAGAGGATGGGAAAAAAAAGCTCTGGAGAAGTCCTGGAGGCGAGCGTGGAAGGAGGTGATGAGGGAGCGAGATAGGAAGATATCTTGGGAGGAGCGGTTAGTATTTTGAATTTTATACGTTGGGTTAGTGGAAGCCAGTGAAGGGATTAGCAGAGAGGGGCAGCAGTCGCTGATCGGTTGGTAAGGTGTATGAGTCTAGCAGCAGCATTCATAATAGACTGAAGGGGGGATAGCCTGTGTAACGGTAGACCAGTGAGGAGGGAGTTGCAGTAATCGAGGCAGGATATAACCAAGGCATGGATAAGTTGTTTTGTGGTGTCATTGGTCAGGAAGGCGCGGATTTTGGAAATGTTCTGGAGGTTGAGGCGGCCGGATTTAGCCAGTGAGTGGATGTGGGGCCCAAAGGAGAGGTCAGAGTCTAGGATTACGCCTAGCACCCTGGCATGAGGGGAAGGACCAATGGTTGTGCTGTTGACCTTAATGGTAAAGTCATGAGTGGGGGATCGGGGAGGAGGAAATATTACAAGCTCAGTTTTTGAAAGATTGAGTTTGAGGTAGTGAAGTAACATCCATCCTGATATGTCGCTGAGTAGATTTGTGATACGTGAGGAGATTGAGGGGGTGAATTGGGGAGTGGAGAGATAGATCTGGGTGTCATCAGCATAGAGGTGGTATTGGAAGCCATGGGAGGTTATCAGTTGGCCCAGGGAGGAGGTATAGAGAGAGAAAAGGAGGGGCCCAAGAACAGAACAAGGGGAAGAGGGGTGGAGGAGTTGTATGTGACACTGAAAGTGCGCTGAGAAAGGTAAGAGGAGAACCAGGAGAGAGCAGAGTCATGGAGGCCGATGGAGTGGAGTTTACTGAGGAGGAGCGAGTGGTTGACTGTGTCAAAGGCAGCGGAAAGGTCAAGGAGTAGGAGTATGGAGTAATGGCCATTGGTTTTAGCAGTTAGTAGGTCATTAGTGGGTTTTAGTAGGGCAGTTTCTGTGGAATGTTGTCGGCGGAAGCCAGACTGTCGGGGATCAAGAAGGTTGTTGTCGGTGAGGTAGCAGTTCATACGGTTGTGAACAAGGCGCTCGAGAAGCTTGGAGGCAAACGGGAGCAGGTAGATGGGTCTTAAGTTGTTCAAACAGGTGGGGTCCAGCGAGGGTTTTTTGAGAATGGGGGTAACCAGTGCATGTTTGAGTGGGGAGGGAAAGGTGCCCATGGAGAGTGAGAGGTTGAAGATGTGGTTTAGAGAGTTTAGGATAGAGCAGGAAGGAGGCTGCAACAGTCATGAGGGGACAGGTGGTGAAGTGGACCTTGGAAAGGAGATCAGTAACTTCCTTGGTGGTAACAGGGTTGAAGGAGGAGAGTGTTGAGTTTGGTGTTGGGCCTGGTATGTTGGTTAGAGGAGGAAGCTTGACACTGGAGATCTCATCACGAATTGTGTCGATCTTCTTGAAGTGACTGGCAATCTCCTATGCAGTAAGTAAGTTGGTGGGTGGAGGCAGTGGGGGGTGGAGTAAGGAATTAAGGGTAGAGAAGAGTTGACGAGGATTGGATGAGAGGGTCTTGATGAGAGTGTTATAGTAGGTTTGCTTAGCAGCGGGGAGGTTGGAGTTGTATTTAAGAAGAGCGGATTTGTACAGGGTAAAGTCTTTCAGGGATTTAGTTTTATGCCATGCTCGCTCAAGAGTGCGGCTGCGTCTCTTGAGACTTCTGGTGTCATCTGTTTGCCAGGGTTGAGACAGGCAAGGCCTGGTTCTGCGTGTAGAAAGAGGAGCAAGTGCATCCAGGGAGGATGATAGATAGTTGTAGGCAGATGTGGCCAGCTCTGGGCAGGACGGGTGCAATTTCATCATAGAGTCGCTCAGTAGCGGAGTGAAGAAGGTCAGGGCTGAGGTGATGGAGGTTTCTACAGGTGACGGTTTGCTGGTTGGAGGCATGGAGGGTAGGAGGCAGGGAGAGTGTGAAGCTGATAAAGTTGTGATCAGAGAGAGGAAAAGGGGCGTTAGAGCGGTTACAGGGAGTGCATAGGTGGGTGAATACAAGGTCAAGGGTATTGCCATTGCAGTGGGTGGTGGATTGTGACCATTGTGTTAGGTTAAAAGAGGAAGTTAGCTTGAGTAGTTGAGAGGTGGCAGGGGTGTGAGCATTGACTGGGATGTTAAAGTCGCTGAGGATGATGGCAGGCAGCTCAGAGGAGAGAAAGTACGGTAGACATGCTGAAAAGTCATCAATAAAGCGTGAAACTGGGCCCGTGGGCCAGTAGATGAATGTGATCCTCAAACAGGAGAAAAGAGACGAATACAGTGCACTTCGAAAGAGCGGAGGGACAGAGACGGAGGGGCATGAAGATGACCCGTTAATGCAAGAAGGTCAGGTAATGCTTTTTCAGACAGCAGTAGGTATCACAATGTCCAGATCCTTTGTGGTCTCCAGCACTTCTGGAAATTCATTGGTGTCCCATATATTGTTCTTTTGTTAGCCAGTATTCTTCCTCTTTTGCTTTCTGTGCATTTCAGTCCTCCATCTTTATTCTAACTTCATGCTTTGGCCTTGTATACAACATGTATCATGTATGGAGGCTGGACCTTAGGCTTGGGATCTCACAGGCACAGGGAGCATACAGGGTGACTGGCAGAGGGTCTTCCTACTGTTTCCCTAGCTCAGGTAATACCTAAGCCTGGGGCACAGTCCTGTGGCACAGGCAACCCAATACTTAGCATCAGATTGCCTGGATACCAGGCTCCACCTCTTTCCCACACCACCACATCAGAAGCGCAGCCAGGTGTTAGCTTTTTGCCTCCCGTGGGGCACAGCATGGAAAGAAAAGCATGTTATACCTACCAGACCCTGGCACCTGTGAAAGGAAAGTCTCGGGCCTGTACGAAGGAATCCACATGCTGGCCATAGCAGGGAATCTGTTTGCCCGGAGCCTCACACAGGAGGTATAGGGAGGCAGAAACTCTATGTGTTGTGCCAGGTTTCGGCTGCATGTCTTTCTTGTTTGATTACATTTGACTTCCTTGATTGGGCAGGCTTTTTGCGACAAAAAGTACCTATTTTACCCCCCCTTAGAACTGTATAGATAGGAGGTTATATGGTATGTTATCACTGTCTACTGTCCATTGGTTATAGTAAGACAAGGAAGAATAGTGCTATTAAAATGGTATATGAAGTACACATCTGCTGTAATATTTGTTTAGAAACAAGAGGATATAGACACAAGTAGAGAAGAGAGAAGACTGGCCAGTCAGAATGAAGGGTAAGAGACCCTCTGAAAATGCTCAGCACAAGAAGAGTGCTAGAGCATATATGAAAGTCCAAAGTGACTAGGGGATAGGATCCCCTTGAATGACCATGCAGATTAACATCTAGAGCAGGGGTGGGCAAACTTTTTGACTTGAGGGCCGCAATGGGTTCATATATTGGACCCGGGGGCCGGACCAAGAGTAGATGAATGATGTGTATGTGTGAATTAATATAAATTAAATTAAAATTTGTAACATTTCATCCCCCATAGTACTATTCCCCCCCAAGTAGTAAGCCAAGTCCCCCCTGTGTCCTGTGTCAATTTACTTACCTTTGCTCCGCGCATTCCTCTCGCCGTGTTCCCGC